>NC_143025.1:8367500-8632500 GCF_057628025.1 Oncorhynchus mykiss | reverse complement strand
CTAGCCCCATGGGAATCCATTCACTGCTGTGTGTGTTTGTGTTTTTGTGTGTACGGTGTGTGTGTTCACGGTGTGTGTGTGTGTGTGTGTGTTTACGGTGTGTGTGTGTGTTTACGGTGTGTGTGTGTGTGTGTGTGTGTGTGTTTACGGTGTGTGTGTTTACGGTGTGTGTGTGTGTGTTTACGGTGTGTGTGTGTGTTTACGGTGTGTGTGTGTGTGTTTAAGGTGTGTGTGTGTGTGTGTGTGTGTGTGTGTGTGTGTGTGTGTGTGTGTGTGTGTGTGTGTTTACGGTGTGTGTATGCAAGTGTGCGAATAAAGGAGCAGCAATGAGTGTAAGGAATAAGAATTCAGAATCCAGTCACTGAAAGGTCACTGAAAGGTCACTGTGGAAGGACTATTATTATTTACATTATTATTTACAAACCATGTCAGTTCAGTCCACAGATGATTGGCTGGCAAAAGCAGGAAGCACGTTTTACGCTAAATCCTGACAATATCATCAGCGTGATGTAACAGCATTCGTTGGACCAGGCAACATTTTCCCACTCCTCAATTGTCCAGTGTTGGTGATGTCGTGCCCACTGGCACCACTTCTTCTTCTTGTTTTTAGCTGATAGGAGCGGAACCAGGTGAGGTCGTCTGCTGCAATAGTCCATCTGTGACAAGGATCGACGAGTTCCGAGATGTTGTCCACCTGTTAGCTTGCATTTCCCTTCGACTTCTCTCATCAACTATCTGTTTTCGCCCACAGGACTGCCACAGGACTGCCACAGGACTTTAAACAGGAATGTTTAAAGTTTCTTGCACCATTCTCTCTCTCTCTTTTTTTTTTAACCTCTTTTTCTCCCCAATTTCGTGGTATCCTGTTGGTAGTTACAGTTTTGTCTCATCGCTGCAACTCTCGTACGGACTCGGGAGAGGCGAAGGTCGAGAGCCATGCGTACTCCGAAACACAACCCTGCCAAGCCGCACTGCTTCTTGACACAATGCCCACTTAACCTGGAAGCCAGCCGTACCAATGTGTCGGAGAAAACACCGTACACCTGGCGACCGTGTCAGCATGCAATGCGCCCGGCTCACCACAGGAGTCGCTAGTGCCCGATGGGACAAGGACATCCCTGCCGGCCAAACCCTCCCCTAACCCGGACGATGCTGGGCCAATTGTGCGCCGCCCCATGGGTCTCCCGGTCGCGACAGAGCCTGGACTCGAACCCAGAATCTCTGGATCCACTCGGGAGGCCTGTCGCACCATTCTCAGTAAACCCTAGACACTGTCGTATCAGGAGGACATTTCTGAGATACTGGATCCGACACGCCTGGCACTGATGATCATACCACGCTCAGAGTTGCTTAGGTCACTAGCTTTGCGCATTCTAACGTTTAATCAAACAGTAACTGAATGCCTCGATGCCTGTCTGCCCGCTTTATAAAGAGTAGCAAGCCACAGCCATGTGACTCACTGTTTGCAGAAGCAATCCATTTTTGTGAACGAGGTGTACCTAATACAATGTCTACCATTCAACACTCAATGGTGGTGTAGGCCAGACCTGGGGACAAATACATGTGTATTTGAGTATTTGTTATTTAAATATGTTTTTTTCTGTCTTATTTGAGTATTTTCAAATACACTGCACAAAACAAGTACTTTTGAGTATTTTAGTTAATACTTTTTTCAAATAATATTATCAAATACCTGGATTCAATGCATGGGAATGTGTGAGTCAGTGTATTTGAGTATTTTCAAACACCTTCCATGTGTATTTCCAAATACATTCCAATACTGTACTACTTGTTTTTTCAAATAAAGGTTCTCTGAATACTTGTTTTGGAAATATATTGAAAAGTAATTGAAATACCTGAAATAGTTTTTGAACCCAGGTCTGATGTAGGCAGGGAGGCCCTATGAAAGGCGGTATTTCAGGGACTATATGACAGTGCTAAATTGGGCAGCCTATTAGGTCATCATTGCGCCTTGGAATGATTCATGTCAATGATTCATGTGAATGACTCGTGAATGATTCATGTGAATGACTCATGTGAATTACTATTCAACACTGGTGGGTGGGAGTAGTACTGTACCTTTAATCTCGATGGTGTGGCTAACCTCATACAACACTATGTTATGTTAACGGAGGGTTAGGGATAGGTCGTACCTTTAATCTCGATGGTGTGCCTAACCTCATACAACACTATGTTATGTTAACGGAGGGTTAGGGATAGGTCGTACCTTTAATCTCGATGGTGTGGCTAACCTCATACAACACTATGTTATGTTAACGGAGGGTTAGGGATAGGTCGTACCTTTAATCTCAATGGTGTGGCTAACCTCATACAACACTATGTTATGTTAACGGAGGGTTAGGGATAGGTCGTACCTTTAATCTCGATGGTGTGGCTAACCTCATACAACACTATGTTATGTTAACGGAGGGTTAGGGATAGGTCGTACCTTTAATCTCGATGGTGTGGCTAACCTCATACAACACTATGTTATGTTAACGGAGGGTTAGGGATAGGTCGTACCTTTAATCTCGATGGTGTGGCTAACCTCATACAACACTATGTTATGTTAACGGAGGGTTAGGGATAGGTCGTACCTTTAATCTCGATGGTGTGGCTAACCTCATACAACACTATGTTATGTTAACGGAGGGTTAGGGATAGGTCGTACCTTTAATCTCGATGGTGTGGCTAACCTCATACAACACTATGTTATGTTAACGGAGGGTTAGGGATAGGTCGTACCTTTAATCTCGATGGTGTGGCTAACCTCATACAACACTATGTTATGTTAACGGAGGGTTAGGGATAGGTCGTAACTTTAATCTCGATGGTGTGGCTAACCTCATACAACACTATGTTATGTTAGGGATAGGTCGTACCTTTAATCTCGATGGTGTGGCTAACCTCATACAACACTATGTTATGTTAACGGAGGGTTAGGGATAGGTCGTACCTTTAATCTCAATGGTGTGGCTAACCTCATACAACACTATGTTATGTTAGGGATAGGTCGTAACTTTAATCTCGATGGTGTGGCTAACCTCATACAACACTATGTTATGTTAGGGATAGGTCGTACCTTTAATCTCGATGGTGTGGCTAACCTCATACAACACTATGTTATGTTAACGGAGGGTTAGGGATAGGTCGTACCTTTAATCTCGATGGTGGCGTTAGCAGACGGGGCCTGATCGAAGGTGTAGACACACATGTACTCCCCTGAATCCTCTCCTCGGGGCTTCTTCAGGCTGGATTTACACAAAACAAACACCACAAGTCAATCAATCCTCGTTTAGTTCTAACTCTGAAAGGCACTCTGATGTCAGAGGCATTGCCTGTGTTCCAATAATCTGTCGTTTCTTCAGAAATGTGCACTTAGGTTAGAGGACTGTTACCCATAAGGGGGCAAGCGGGGCAAATACTGTAGGACCTAGACCAACCCATCTTCAACATTTCTAATAATCAGGAACAATCAAGAAACCCCCAGAATTCTAACACGGCAGAGAGGATCTTTTCAAAGTTAATCAACACTTATATGTTTAAAGCTCCCCGTCGGGGAAATGAACCCGGGTCTCCAGCGTGACAGCCAGGGATCCTCAACACAACACTAAATAGGACTGAAGGGGAGAGTTCCAAGCCCCCAATCAATCATCAAAAATATACACTAGGATGTCAATTCAAAAAAAGAGTTGGAAGAGGAAGAGACAAGAGGGCCCAACCAATCTACTTTATTAACCAATAAGGGCTTTATTACATATAAGGAAAAAATAAGGAAATAGGAGGACAGATAATTATCTAAGATAATGATCTAAACTCTCCCTGCCATGACTGTTGTTAAACTCTTATAGATGGGGACGTACTAGTACTCAGTGTTGGCTCTCTCTCCGCGGGTCTCTTGGATCTCCTCCCCATTCTTCATCCAGAAGCTCTCCTTGTGGGCACTGTGGGCTGAAGTTAGGTTGCACTGCAAAGTGATGGGCAGGCTGTGGTGATCAGTGGGCAGCATGATGTGGTCCGACGAGTTGATGGAAGGCTCTGAAACACCAATAAAACACTTCCAATATTCAATTCCATTTCGATACATTCACCACATGAAGTTAAACTGACGATTCCAAATAAACTGAAAAACAATGAGGAAAATGTACATTTCAGTTGATGAAAAGGCTCTGAAACACCGATAAGACATCAGGGTTAAGGTCAATTCCATTTCAAATGGTATCTTATTCTTGTAATTTTCAATGTAGATAATTGAAATTAGTTGAAAAGCAATGAGGAAAATTGGATAGGAATTTCAGGCTACTCCCAGAATTGACTGAATTGAAATGAAATTGACCCCAGCCCTGATAGAGACATCACACAGGCTTGTGTTACTAAACAACCCTGTAGTTCACTTCAAACAAGCACAATGAGTGGTAGGCACATACAGTATAAGTACTTTCCCATACCAGAGCCGTACACATAAAGTATGAGTACTTTCCCCTACCAGAGTCGTACACATACTGTATAAGTACTTTCCCATACCAGAGCCGTACACATACTGTACAGTATGAGTACTTTCCCATACCAGAGCCGTACACATTCAGTATGAGTACTTTCCCATACCAGAGCCGTACACATACTGTACAGTATGAGTACTTTCCCATACCAGAGCCGTACACATACAGTATGAGTACTTTCCCATACCAGAGCCGTACACATACTGTACAGTATGAGTACTTTCCCATACCAGAGCCGTACACATAAAGTATGAGTACTTTCCCATACCAGAGCTGTACACATACAGTATGAGTACTTTCCCATTCCAGAGCCGTACACATACTGTACAGTATGAGTACTTTCCCCTACCAGAGCTGTACACATACAGTATGAGTACTTTCCCATACCAGAGCCGTACACATACAGTATGAGTACTTCCCCCTACCAGAGCCATACACATACAGTATGAGTACTTTCCCATACCAGAGCCGTACACATACAGTATGAGTACTTTCCCATACCAGAGCCGTACACATACAGTATGAGTACTTTCCCCTACCAGAGCCGTACACATTGAGTATGAGTACTTTCCCCTACCAGAGCTGGTATGTCTATACAGGATGTCTATAAATGGCTCTGGTCTCTACTTCCATTGATTTGCAGACAGAGCAGTCAGTGTTGGTTTGAAATCTACTTGGCATCCAGCAATTCAGCACAGAAGGTTGTAGAGCTGACATAGGGGTTAAAGGTTAGAAGTCAGGGTTCTGGGACTGGGTAGTGATTTAGGGCTAGTGTTTGATAGGTTTCCATGTCCTTCGTAACCCAGAACCATAAATATTTATATATGCTGAACAAAAAATAATGTAAAGTGTTGGTCTTATGTTTCATGAGCTGAAATAAAAGATCCTAGAATTTTTCCACACACACAAAAAAGCTTATTTCTCTCAAATGTTGTGCACCAATGTATTTACATTCCTGTTAGGGAGCATTTCTCCTTTGACAAGATAATCCATCCACCTGACAGGTGTGGCATATCAAGAACAGGATTAAATAGCATGATCATTACACAAGTGCACCTTGTGCTGGGCACAATAAAAGGGCCACTCTAAAAATGTGCAGTTTTGTCACCCAACACAATGCCACAGATGACTCAAGTTTTGAGGGAGTGTGGAATTGGCATGCTGACTACAGGAATGTCCACCAGAGCTTTTGCCAGATAATTTAATGTTAATATCTCTACCATAAGCCGCCTCCAATGTCGTTTTAGAGAATTTGGCAGTACGTCCAACCGGCGTCACAACCACAGAACACGTGTATTGACGTTGTGTGGGCGAGTGGTTTGCTGATGTCAACGCTGTGAACAGAGTGCCCCATGGTGGCAGTGGGGTTATGGTATGGGCAGGCATAAGCTACGGACAATTAACACAATTGCATTTTATCGATGGCAATTTGAAGGCACAGGGATAACGTGGCGAGATCCTGAGGCCCATTGACATGCCATTCATCCGCCGCCATGACCTCATGTTTCAGCGTGATAATGCATGGCAATTCCTGGAAGCTGAAAATGTCTCAGTTATTCCATGGTCTGCATACTCACCAGACATGTCACCCACTGAGCATGTTTGGGATGCTCTGGATCAACGTGTACGACAGTGTGTTCCAGTTCTCGCCAATATCTAGCAACTTCGCACAGCCATTGAAGAGGAGTGGGGACAACATTCTACAGGCCACAATCAACAGTCTGATCAACTCTATGCGAAGGAGTTGTGTTGTGCTGCATGAGGCAAATGGTGATCACACCAGATACTGACTGGTTTTCTGATCCACACCCCTACTTTTTTTTTTCAAGGTATCTGTGACCAAAATATGTATATCTGTATTCCCAGTCATGTGAAATCCATAGATTAAGGCCTAATTTATTTATTTCAAATGACCGATTTCCTTACATAAACTGTAACTCTGTCAAATCTTTGAAATTGTTGCATGTTGCGTTTACATTTTTGTTCAGTGTAGATACAGTACATATTCACTGGATAAGAGTGTCTGCAAAATGACTCAAATGTAAATTCATGAGCCTGTCCAAACCCATGTTTAAAAATGTGGAGCTACCCTAACATACACAAACATTTCTAACAATGAAATATGAAAGAACACAAAAGGTGAGATGGGTAACGTGAGTGAGATGGGTTAGTTAGTTTAGGATGGGTGAGATGGGTTAGATGGGTTAGGGTGGGTGAGATGGGTAACATGGGTGAGATGGGTTAGATAGGTTAGGATGGGTGAGATGGGTAAGATAGGTTAGGGTGGGTGAGATGGGTAACATGGGTGAGATGGGTTAGTTAGGTTAGGATGGGTTAGATAGGTTAGGATGGGTGAGATGGGTTAGATAGGTTAGGGTGGGTGAGATGGGTAACATGGGTGAGATGGGTTAGTTAGGTTAGGATGGGTGAGATGGGTTAGATAGGTTAGGATGGGTGAGATGGGTTAGATAGGTTAGGGTGGGTGAGATGGGTAACATGGGTGAGATGGGTTAGATAGGTTAGGATGGGTGAGATGGGTTAGATAGGTTAGGGTGGGTGAGATGGGTTAGATAGGTTAGGGTGGGTGAGATGGGTTAGATAGGTTAGGGTGGGTGAGATGGGTTAGATAGGTTAGGGTGGGTGAGATGGGTTAGATAGGTTAGGGTGGGTGAGATGGGTTAGATAGGTTAGGGTGGGTGAGATGGGTTAGATAGGTTAGGATGGGTGAGATGGGTTAGATAGGTTAGGGTGGGTGAGATGGGTTAGTTAGGTTAGGGTGGGTGAGATGGGTTAGATAGGTTAGGATGGGTGAGATGGGTTAGATAGGTTAGGATGGGTGAGATGGTTAGATAGGTTAGGGTGGGTGAGATGGGTTAGTTAGGTTAGGGTGGGTGAGATGGGTTAGATAGGAGAAACATAAGGTAGTAGGCCTACGAGAAGGAGAAAACAGAGGATGTTGAGTGAAGAGTGAACCTTACTAAACACTATGGTCTCAGTGTAGACGGGAGGGAACCTTACTAAACACTATGGTCTCAGTGTAGACGGGAGGGAGGGAACCTTACTAAACACTATGGTCTCAGTGTAGACGGGAGGGAACCTTACTAAACACTATGGTCTCAGTGTAGACGGGAGGGAGGGAACCTTACTAAACACTATGGTCTCAGTGTAGACGGGAGGGAACCTTACTAAACACTATGGTCTCAGTGTAGACGGGAGGGAACCTTACTAAACACTATGGTCTCAGTGTAGATGGGAGGGAGGGAACCTTACTAAACACTATGGTCTCAGTGTAGACGGGAGGGAGGGAATCTTACTAAACACTATGGTCTCAGTGTAGACGGGAGGGAACCTTACTAAACACTATGGTCTCAGTGTAGACGGGAGGGACCTCTACTTAACACTATGGTCTCAGTGTAGACGGGAGGGAACCTTACTAAACACTATGGTCTCAGTGTAGACGGGAGGGAGGGAACCTTACTTAACACTATGGTCTCAGTGTAGACGGGAGGGACCTCTACTTAACACTATGGTCTCAGTGTAGACGGGAGGGACCTCTACTTAACACTATGGTCTCAGTGTAGACGGGAGGGACCTCTACTTAACACTATGGTCTCAGTGTAGACGGGAGGGAACCTTACTAAACACTATGGTCTCAGTGTAGACGGGAGGGAACCTTACTAAACACTATGGTCTCAGTGTAGACGGGAGGGAGGGAACCTTACTAAACACTATGGTCTCAGTGTAGACGGGAGGGAACCTTACTAAACACTATGGTCTCAGTGTAGACGGGAGGGAACCTTACTAAACACTATGGTCTCAGTGTAGACGGGAGGGAACCTTACTAAACACTATGGTCTCAGTGTAGACGGGAGGGAGGGAACCTTACTAAACACTATGGTCTCAGTGTAGACGGGGGGAGGGAACCTTACTAAACACTATGGTCTCAGTGTAGACGGGAGGGAGGGAACCTTACTAAACACTATGGTCTCAGTGTAGACGGGAGGGACCTCTACTTAACACTATGGTCTCTTGCAGTGTAAGCTGCAAGACCTATGAGGCTGCATGGGATACACTGGGAGATGCTGCAAGACCTAGGAGGTTGTATGGGATACACTGTGAGAAGCTGAAAGACCTAGGAGGCTGCATGGGATACACTGGGAGAAGCTGCAATACCTAGGAGGCGGCATGGGATACACTGGGAGAATCTGCAAGACCTAGGAGGCTGTATGGGGTACACTGTGAGATGCTGCAAGACCTAGGAGGCTGTATGGGGTACACTGGGAGAAGCTGCAAGACCTAGGAGGCTGCATGGGGTACACTGGGAGGTCTAGTGAAGCTGCTAACTAAGGAGCTGAGGCACAGAGGGAGATCGTTCTTGATTTTCAGGATGTATGGGGGAGACACAGAGGGAGAGCTCTGCTATTTATTCATTTTCAGGGTGTATGGTTGGTGATTTGGTATTTGGTATTCATTAGGAACCCCATTAGCTGTTGAAAAGGCATCAGCTACTCTTCCTGGGGTCCACATGAAACATGACATCATACAGAACACAGAATATTATTAGTCAAGGACTGAAATACATAAATTTAAAATGTCACACATAGCCTACATATCAGCACATACACACGATATCTAGGTCTAATACATAATACAGGGCACATTACAATACAAGGCATATCAAATGGCTCTTCACAGTCCCCTTTGTGAGGTAAAGTGTTCTTTTAATCTGGTATTATTGCTTGTTTGAGTTACCTGGGTTACCAGAGAGTTCCATGTAGTCGTGGCTCTATTTAACACTGTGCGTTTCCCAGCCTCTGTTCTGGACCTGGGGACTGTGAAGAGACGGCTGGTTGCATGTCTTGTGTTGTACCGATGAGCGTGTGAACTGTGTGCCAACTGCTTGAACAGACAGTTCGGTACTTTCAACACATAAATACCTCGCACAAAGACCAATAGAGATGCAGTCAATCACTCAACTTTGAGCCAGGAGAGACTGACATGCATTTTTACGGACACTTTCCCCCCATGTACAGTACATCTAAGTGTGATACGTTCTGTTCTGTTTCTGGACTGATTGCAAGTCACCTATGTCCTTCTTTGCCGCACATGACCACACAGCTGTACAGTAGTCCAGGTGCAACAAAACTACGGCCTGAAGGACCTGTCTGGTCAACTGAGACGTCAAGAAGGCAGAGCAACGCCCCATTACGGACAGACCTCATCCCATTTTAGAAACCATAGAGCCTATATGTTATGAAAACTTGCTATCTAGGGTTACACCCAGCAAGTTAAGTATCCTCAACTTGCTCATTAGCCACATTAATCAATAATAGATCTAAACGAGGTTTAGTTTAGTTTTTTAAATAATTAGCACTATTGCTAATTACCCATTCTAAAACTGAATGGAGCTCTATGTTAAGTGTCTCAGTTATTTATTTTACTGTTGCAGTGGACGTGTTTAATGTTGAGTCGTCAGCGTTCATAGACACACAAGCTTTATTCAACTCTCTGATTCGGAGGGGTTTGGGGTATATGCAGAAAAAACATTTCAGTTGAAGACATTAAGTTGTACAACTGACTAGGTACCCCCTCCCTTTCCCCTTTATTCAAGGTCAGTGGAAGGTGATTTGTAAAAACAGTAAAACAATAATGGCCCTAGCCGGTTGCCCTGGGGTACACCACACTCAACTGAATTTGCATTAGAGAGGCTTCCATTAATGAAAACCCTCCGTTTTTTAGGTATCTCTCAATACATAATAAGGCAAAACAGCTCGCACAATCGTCTTACTATCACATTCTTTCAGCCAATAATCAGTCATTTGTGTCAGTGCCGAGCATGTTGAGAAGCACTTCCCTATAAGCAAGCTGAAAGCATTTGCAGCAAGCTGATTGGTTGGCTGTTTGAACAATTAAAAGGGTGCTCTGCTATTCTAGGGTCAGCAGAATGACCTCTGCCTCCCTCTGAGTGCACACACCATCTTCTAGGCTTAAATTGAAGATGTTGCAAACAGGAGTCACAATGTATTACGCTACCAACCTTAGCAATTTACTATCCAGGTTGTCGGTACCAGGTGGTTTGTCCTTATTTAACAAGGCAGTTAAGCCACTGTTCCTAGGCCGTAATTGTAAATAAGAATTTGTTCTTAACTGACTTGCCTAGTTAAATAAATAAAGGTAAAAAATATATAAAAAGTATATTTTTTTTACCTTCTTCACCTCTTCCACACCCACTTTGTGGAACTCAAAGAGCTCGTCTTTCATTATTGGGTCCATTATACATGATTATGAAGGTTCAGCATGTTTTGTTTGCATGCCATACCCAAGTTTGCTAATCTTATAAACAAAAAAGTGTTTTGTGATGAACAAGCCATCTGCCTAGATGGAAGATCGAGCCGAGTTTGCTTTCTTGTCTAGAATTTCATTGAAGTACTCCAGAGCTTTTAACTATCATTCTTTATATAATTTATCTCTGTTCCATAGTATAGTTTCTTCTCATTTGTGTTTAGTTTAGTTAGGTGATTTCTCAATTGACTGTGTGTTTGCCAGTCTGCTGTGTTTGTCAGACTTATTTACTATTCTCTTTGCTTCATCCCTCTCAGCCATACAGTTTTTAAAATCATCATCTATCCCATGGGGATTTGGCAGTTTTAAATGTTTGTTTCTTAAATGGGAGCCTATCAGTAACCGGAAAAAGCAGTTTCATAACTTTCGTCCGTCCGGAATTTCCTCATTACACACATTGGACCTACAAAATATTTTTCACATCTTCGACATAGAAATCATTGCAAAACCTCTTGTATGATCGTTTATACACAATTTTAGGTCCAGTCTTTGAAACATAGTTTTTTTTCTAGATATGGCTATTCAATTTAGATCACAACCAGTCAATATTTAGGTCACCCAGAAAATATACCTCTCTGTTGATATCACATTACATTATCACACATATTTCACACATATTGTCTAGTCCAAATACTGACTTTTACCACTTGGTGGTTTCTATAGCAACTTTGTGAATAGGCTTTAGTTTAGGTAGATTAACCTGTAGCCATATTACATATTACGCCTAACAGAAAAATTACTCTGGACATAGATGGCAACACTTCCTCCATTTGCATTTCTATCTTTCCTGTATATTCTATAACCATGTATAGCTACTACTGTATCATCAAAGGTATCATGACAGGTCGCAGTTGTAAATGAGAACTTGTTCTCAACTGGTTTACCTGGTTAAATAAAGGTGAAATAAAATCTATTTCTTTAAAGGAATTATCTAAGTGTTTTTCAGAGACGGCCGAATATGAATGTTTTCTGATGTTAATAAGTTGTCTATTTCACGAACCTTGTTTCTCAGGCTACATATGTTAAAATGGGTTATTTTTTGCACTTTTATGGGTTGCTTGTTTGTTTTTAGTGCTATTCTGAGAAGCAGACATGTCAGTGACATTTACATTGGAGTCAATAATACTGAGTGGGCTGCCCACAGTGGGCTTCTTCCTAAGGCAGACAGTTTCAGAGCAAACAGTGGAATTAAATTCTATGTGGATATGCTTATTGCAGGCAGTAACCTCGGAGCTAGCTGGTAAAGGAACATAGATTAGGTTACTTACATTCACTGCACTTCTATTTCTCTGGGAGATAATACGATATAATATGATACAATACGATGTAATACGATACAATACAATACAATACGATACGATATGATGTAATACAATGTAATATGATGTAATACGATACAATATGATACAATACAATACAATGTAATACTATATAATACGATACAACTGTCCCGCCCTGACCTTAAGAGATCCTTTTTATGTCTCTATTTTGGTTTGGTCAGGGCGTGAGTTGGGGTGGGCATTCTATGTTTTGTGTTTCTCTGATTTTCTATTTCTATGTTTTGGCCGGGTATGGTTCTCAATCAGGGACAGCGGTCTATCGTTGTCTCTGATTGGGAACCATACTTAGGTACCCTTTTTCCCACCTGTCTTTGTGGGAAGTTGACTTTGTTTAGGGCACTTTTCCTTTGAGCGTCACGGTTTGTTTTTGTTGTGTTTATTATTTTGTTTGCCGTCATTTTGATTGAATAAAGAAAATGTACGCTAACCACGCTGCACCTTGGTCCTCTCCTTACGACAGCCGTGACAACAATACGATACAATACGATGTAATACAATACGATGTAATACGATATGATACAATACAATACAATACGATGTAATACGATATGATACAATACAATACGATACAATACGATGTAATACAATACGATGTAATACGATATGATACAATACAATACGATACAATACGATGTAATACAATACGATGTAATACGATATGATACAATACAATACGATAAAATACGATGTAATACGATATGATACAATACAATACGATACAATACGATGTAATACGATATGATACAATATGATACGATACAATACGATGTAATACAATACGATGTAATACGATATGATACAATACAATACGATAAAATACGATGTAATACAATACGATATGATACAATAAGATATAATACGATATGATACAATATGATACAATACGATATGATACAATATGATACAATACGATATGATACAATATGATACAATACGATACAATGTAATACGATTTGATACGATGTAATACAATACAATGTAATACGATGTAATACGATGTAATACGATATAACATGATATAATACAGTGATGGCTACTCTACTGTCTCTGACCACTCACTCTGCAGCATAGTAATGGTAGCTTGTGCTCTGATCCAGGCAGAGTTTTGGTGCAGATCGTTACGCCTTGGATCATTACTGGCCCGACATTCGTACGTCCCAAAATCCTCCAGACCGAGAAGCGTGACGCCCAGAACGCTCACGCCGTTGGTGCCGTACGACGTGTTGATGGACACGCGACGTTTACGGGCGCCGTCCCAGAGCTGGCGGAAGGAGTCGGCCCGGTTGATCTCAGAGTACCACCACTGGACCTCTGGGGTCGGGTTACCGACCACGTCACAGTACAATTCAAAGGTGTCGCCTGTTAGTTTGGTCTCAGACAGGGGAGACTTCACAAAGCCAGCTATGGAGGTGGAGTAGTGGAGTAGTGGAGTAGGAGTGTTGTCATCCACAGGAGGGGAGGAGAGTAGAGAGTAGTGTTGTCATCCACAGGAGAGGAGGAGAGTAGTGTTGTCATCCACAGGAGGGGAGGAGAGTAGAGAGTAGTGTTGTCATCCACAGGAGAGGATGAGAGTAGAGAGTAGTGTTGCCATCCACAGGAGAGGATGAGAGTAGAGAGTAGTGTTGTCATCCACAGGAGAGTATGAGAGTAGAGAGTAGTGTTGTCATCCACAGGAGAGGATGAGAGTAGAGAGTAGTGTTGTCATCCACAGGAGGGGAGGAGAGTAGAGAGTAGTGTTGTCATCCACAGGAGGGGAGGAGAGTAGAGAGTAGTGTTGTCATCCACAGGAGGGGAGGAGAGTAGAGAGTAGTGTTGTCATCCACAGGAGGGGAGGAGAGTAGAGAGTAGTGTTGTCATCCACAGGAGAGGATGAGAGTAGAGAGTAGTGTTGCCATCCACAGGAGGGGAGGAGAGTAGAGAGTAGTGTTGTCATCCACAGGAGGGGAGGAGAGTAGAGAGTAGTGTTGTCATCCACAGGAGAGGATGAGAGTAGAGAGTAGTGTTGTCATCCACAGGAGGGGAGGAGAGTAGAGAGTAGTGTTGTCATCCACAGGAGAGTATGAGAGTAGAGAGTAGTGTTGTCATCCACAGGAGGGGAGGAGAGTAGAGAGTAGTGTTGTCATCCACAGGAGAGTATGAGAGTAGAGAGTAGTGTTGTCATCCACAGGAGAGGATGAGAGTAGAGAGTAGTGTTGCCATCCACAGGAGAGGATGAGAGTAGAGAGTAGTGTTGCCATCCACAGGAGAGGATGAGAGTAGAGAGTAGTGTTGTCATCCACAGGAGAGGAGGAGAGTAGTGTTGTCATCCACAGGAGAGGATGAGAGTAGAGAGTAGTGTTGCCATCCACAGGAGAGGATGAGAGTAGTGTTGTCATCCACAGGAGACGATGAGAGTAGACAGTGTTGCCATCCACAGGAGAGGATGAGAGTAGTGTTGTCATCCACAGGAGAGGATGAGAGTAGACAGTAGTGTTGTCATCCACAGGACAGGAGGAGTGTTGCCATCCCAAAGGAGAATAGTGTGTAACCATCCAAGTGAGCCGGGGAGGGTAGAGATAAAGGGTAAGTGTGTAGGATGGATGAAAAGGTGAGAGAATGAGAAAGGATAAACGAAAGGAATCAGTTGGGAGGGAAAAAAAGAGAAGTCAAATGTTAAATCATAAGGCTAAGGTAGACTCAATCAGAATCAGAAAAATATGACAGCAAATAACATGGTGATGTTAGAAACCAGACAGCGATCAACTGAGTAAAATAAAAAGAAATAAAAACGTAACAACCTTTGTGTTACACCGTCAGTGACCTAAATGGGGCGGCTAAATGGGATAGCTTAGTAGTTAGAGCGTTGGGACTAGTAATCCGAAACGGTTGCAAGATCGAATCCCCCGAGCTGACAAGGTAAAAATCTGTCGTTCTGCCCCTGAACAAGGCGGTTAACCCACTGTTCCCCGGTAGGCCGTAATTGAAAATAAGAATTTGCTCTTAACTGACTTGTGTCGTGTCTTTACTATCATTAAATGAAGACTTTTAGTTTTTATCAAAGATTCTCGGTAATTAGTATTACGCGATTAAACTGATTAATCATGTAACTGTAATTAACTAGGAAGTCGGGGCACCAAGGAAAATATTCAGATTACAAAGTTATAATTTCCTAATATAACTTTTCAGATATTTTATATCTGATCAATTAGTCTTCGAATTAATGAATTATTTATTTTACCTCACGTTAGTCTCATTCCGTAAATTGTTGGTTATCTGCACAAACCCAGTCTTCACTATGAGTCATCCATACATCAATTGTCTTAAATAATGTATTTACTAACTAAGTAATTCACAGAAATGCATAAACAAACAAACAAACAAAGTAAATATGGTTACAAGAAATGACAGGGGAATGTACCCTAGTGGGCTAAACCGGCATTGCGGCTTGTTGTACAAGCGGGAAGTGGGGGGTCAACACACAACACACAGTTGATAATTATAACAATTGAAATGCTAATCCTTTGCACATGAACGCTCACTCATTCGGGAACAATTGCAATCAATATTATATTTATGCTCAGTGTGTCGTAGGGATCTCTGCTGAAAAGTTAGTTTCTGTTGGATAGTTTCCTCTCTGTGTCTGTGTCTGTGTCTGTGTCTGTGTCTGTGTCTGTGTCTGTGTCTCTGTCTCTGTCTCTGTCTCTGTCTCTCTCTCTCTCTCTCTCTCTCTCTCTCTCTCTCTCTCTCTCTCTCTCTCTCTCTCTCTCTCTCTCTCGTGGTTAGAGTGGGTAGTTCAGAGTGAAATTTATTCATGTCGTTATAAAATGGATGGTTCGGCAGTTGTCGGTCTTCGTGTTCAATGATACCGAATTCCTAGCTGCAGACTAGTAATTGATATCAAAGACTTGTTCTTATTCTGTCGGTATTGATAGTCTAAGAGTTTAACCACGTGGTATGGTTAAAAGATTTAGCAATCATCTCAACCTTTGTCCTCTCGTAATGGAGAAAAACATGGGCTGATGATAGAAAACCCGAGTGAGGGTTTTATTCGGAAGGGCAGAAAAGGGCCTGTCCAAGGATGCCCGACCATAACTGTGCTCGTGGGCGGTCCTCTGATTTAGTTAAACTCAAAAGGGAATTGGAGTATCCTTCAACAGTCCAAAATCACATTTCACAATTTTACAAACAGTATCATCCTCACTCATTCATCTTATACAACAATTAGATGTAAACCTCAAATCTGAGGCTATTATATAAACAGCGTTATGGTAATGTGGCCGCACCGTCTCCCATGAGTTTTACAAACTTGTACCAAACGGACCAGTTCGTAGCTGGATTCTTCACCCATCTTTTATACCTTCTGCGGAACATAAATGTTGTTCGGACCTCAAGTTCTGTGAGGTGGAAGAAATTCCTTTGTTCTCTATGAAACTCTGCCCACAGCAGCCTGGTTGTAGGAGGCAGAGAGAGGGGGATGGTGCTCGCTGTACCCAAAGAGGGCAACATCATGACACTTGCCTAGTTAAATAAAGGTAAAACGTTTTTCTTTTTTTTAATGTTCTACAGGAGAAAAAAAACGTCTTTAGGTCTCATTATAATAAATCCTCTATATTATTTATAATGAGTATTAATACGACTAATATCTATAATTAGTATTAATATTAAATCATCCAGAAGAGACCGTAAACGTCAACATTCACTGGCTGTCTGAGTATCAGTTGGCAGTGACCTCAATACGATCTCGAATTTCTATACCTGTTATTTCTGAGACATTGTCATTCAAAATGTCAGACGATAGTCATTCCTATCCCCGACTCTGAGGATGCCTAATGAGGCCCAAATGGCACCCTATGTCGTGCACTACTTTTTGGGGGAACAGAAAAATAACAGTACTGCCATAGCAACTGAACATTTGAACCCGTGACATTGTCATCATGCATATCACCTCATTTGAAAAACAGTGTTTGCATCCCAAATGACACCCAAATAGTGCACTAAATAGGGACTCAAATAGTGCACTAAATAGTGAATAGGGTGCGGTTTGGGATGCAATACTTGTCCTCTAATGACATTTCTGGGCTTGTGTCTGGATCATAATGCTGCTCACATCCACAATGCAGCCAGCCAGGCAGTAAGACAGTAATACCATTACCCAATAGCAGTTATACTATTAACCAACTACAAGGTCTACAAACATTATAGATCATCAGGAGACTGAAAAGATTTGGCATGGGTCCTCAGATTCTCAAAAAGTTCTACAGCTGCACCACTGGTTGCATCACCGCCTAGCATGGCAACTGCTCGGCTTCCGACCGCAAGGCACTACAGCGGGTAGTGTGTACGGCCCAGTACATCACTGGGGCCAAGTTTCCTGCCATCCAGGACCTCTATACCAGGCGGTGTCAGAGGAAGGCCCTAAAAATTGTCAAAGGCTTCAGCCACCCTAGTCATAGACTGCTCTCTGCTACCACACGGCAAGTGATAGTCTAGGTCCAAAAGGCTTCTTAATAGCCATAAGACTCTGGAACAGCTAGCCAAATGGCTACCCAGACTATTTGCATTGCCTCCGTCCCCCTCTTTTACGCTGCTGCTACTCTCTGTTAATTATCTATGCATAGTCAGTTTAACTCTACCTACAACAGGGGTGTCAAAGTCAAATGGACGGAGGGCCAAATAAAAAAATCAGCTACAAGACGAGGGCCGGACTGTTCGAATGTTCATTGAAAAAATTTTAAATGACGCATATAGTCTAGTGAACCTAATTGAACCTACTGAAAACCTAACAAATATATTACAATATGATCAGATAAATAAAGCAATATTTTCTTATGGCTCTGTCAGTAATCTTTAATTTTCAACAGACACAAAAGACAAATTTCCTTTATATAAATATCCCCATAACATGAACATTAAATGAAAGAAACCGGTATTCAAGGCACCATCAGTAGACTATATTTTCTATTTTAGCAAAAGTGGGCTAAATTTACTTCAAAGAAAAAACAATAATAGCAATTTTCTATCATCCACTCAACTGAAATATTTTTTAAATATAATTGGATTGAAATACAAAAAAATAAAGTGCAAAAATCTATTAATCAAAAACAACACTTTGTTTAAGGAGAAGTAACATGCAGTGAAAACAAATATTAAATTTTAACTTTTAAACTTGAACTGAGTAAAAACTCTAAATATGTGATTGCACAGTAATGTTCACTTGTTTGAGGTTGAGGGTGATACTTGGTGGTGTCCCATCTTTTCCACAAGTTCATCAATGTTCGGGGTAAGGCTCTGAGCTGAAGAAATCCTCAGAATTGAGTGGAGGTGTTCAGCAGTAAGTCGACTTCTGTGTGATGTTTTGTTCAGGTTCATCAAAGAAAACAGTTGTTCACACAGGTATGTGCTGCCAAACATAGACAACGTTTGAGCAGCCTGGATGCGCAGCTGGGGCATTGTGCCGGGGAGGAAACGGGCGAACTCCGCAGCACCCACTGCCGCATATTTTGCCCTCAGTGCATCATTGCATTGGAGGTCAATCAACTCCATTTGGAGGTTTGGTGGTGAGCTTTCCACGTCAACAGCAAATGGGTTACCGAGCAGTTCCAACCTGCTTTTTTGTGCTTCAAAGTCAGCAAATCGGCGTCGAAAGTCAGCGGCAAGCATACCTATTTTATCAGCCAACTGTGTGCTCGGGAACGCACTGGTAGAGAGCTTCTCTTTCATGGTCTGGCAGCTGGGAAAGTGGCTCAAATTTTCTTTCCGCATCTGCGTCTCCCACAGAGTCAGTTTGGTTTTAAATGCCTTCACTGTACTGTACATATCAGAGATGACACGATCCCGACCCTGCAGCTGCAAGTTTATTGCATTCAGATGACTCGTAATGTCACACAGAAAAGCCATTTCACACAGAAACATTTCGTCTCGGAGTTGTGTTGTGTCTTTCCCTTTGCTGTCCAAGAACAGACAAATCTCCTCACGAAGCTCGAAACATCTTTGAAGCACCTTTCCCTGGCTTAGCCATCGCACCTCTGTGTGATAAGGCAAATCACCATGCTCCGTTTCTAACTCCGTCAGAAATGCCTTGAACTGGCGGTGATTCAAACCTTTGGCTCTGATAAAGTTAACTGTGCGCGTGATGATGCTCATTACATGCTCCATTTTCAAGGCTTTACCGCACAACGCTTCCTGGTGTATGATACAATGATAAGCTGTCAGCTCACCTGTCGCGTTTTCCTCTTGCATCTTTTCCCGTATCTTCGCCACCAGTCCGCTCCTGTGTCCACACATCGCAGGTGCTCCGTCGGTTGTCAAACCCACGAGTTTTTCCCAAGGCAGCTCCATCTCATTTACACATCTTGACACCTCTTCATACAAATCATGCCCCGTAGTTGTGCCATGCATAGGACGTAAAGCCAAAAACTCCTCTGTCACGCTTAGGTTGGAGTCCACTCCGCGGATGAAAATTGACAACTGGGCAATGTCAGAAATGTCGGTGCTCTCATCCACAGCCAAGGAATATGCAATAAAATCTTTTCCCTTTTTCACAAGCTGCTCTTTTAGATTGATGGACAACTGGTCTACTCTCTCGGCAATGGTGTTTCTGCTCAGACTCACATTTTTTCTGGGCAAACTTCGTCACAAACTTTAATCATGCAGTTTTTGATGAAATCCCCCTCCGTAAATGGCCGGGCTGATTTAGCGATCTCTTCTGCCAAAATAAAACTGGCCTTGACAGCAGCCTAGCCTTGTGATTTGGCTTTTTTGAACAGAGCCTGTCGAGATTTGAGGCCTCGTTTTAATTCCTCTGCCTTTTGTAGCCTTTGTTCCATGTCCATATTCTTGTTTTTGTCCGCGTGTTTCGTTTCATAATGTCGTCTCAGATTATACTCTTTCAGTACCGCCACACTTTCTCCACACAGAAGACACACAGGTTTTCCAGCTACCTTCGTGAACATATACTCCGACTCCCACCTTGTTTGAAACCCCCGGTTCTCAGTATCCACCTTCCGTTTTGCCATTTTTGATGGGTATCTGAAAGTTAATTTTACTGTGATGCTGACGACTGCTGTGCCAATAAATATTGAAATGAAGCAGCCTACTGCTCGGTGCGTCACCTTTGCATTGTGGGAAATGTAGTATTGGTGCGTGTAAAAGATCTGCGGGCTGCCGGCTTGCTGCGGGCCGGTTCTAATAATAAATCAAGATCATCCCAGGGGCCGTAAAAAACCTTCTTGCGGGCCGGATGTGGCCCGCGGGCCTTGACTCTGACATATGTGACCTACAAGTACTGTACATATTACCTCAATTGCCTCGACTAACCGGTGCCCCCGTACATTGACTCTGTACCGGTACCCCCTGTATATAGCCTCCACATTGACTCTGTACTGGTACCCCCTGTATATAGCCTCCACATTGACTCTGTACCGGTACCCCCTGTATATAGCCTCCACATTGACTCTGTACCGGTACCCCCTGTATATAGCCTCCACATTGACTCTGTACTGGTACCCCCTGTATATAGCCTCCACATTGACTCTGTACCGGTACCCCCTGTATATAGCCTCACTATTGTTATTTTACTGATGCTCTTTAATTATTTGTTACTTTTATTTGTAATTTTTTTACTTAACATTTATTTTTCTTAAAACTGCATTGTTGGTTAAGGGATTGAAAGTAAGTATTTCACTGTAATGTCTACATCTGTTGTATTTGGCGCATGTGACAATTTGATTTGATCTCTGGTAGTCTAGTAAATATAGTAATTGCATAGCAAATGCCTCTTTTAAAATGCCTCTCTTTTGAAATTATCCACATTATGTTGGATGAGGGCTGGACAGATTTTTTGAGTGCTTTGCTCGTGAGAGAAATTATGTCTTTCATACCGACTCACGATTTGAACCTGTACATGAATTACTGCTATTGCTGGTTCATTAACTATAGCACTGACTGGCTGGCTCCCTTAGTCAACTGCTAGTCGGGGTTGGGGGTCAATTCAGAATTGAGTTGCGAATTGGTCATTCATTCCAATTTAATTATTGAATTGGCCACACCCCACAGGAAGCAGAATTTGAATAGAATTTGAATTAGGGTACGGTGCATTCAGAAAGTATTCAGACCCCCTTCCCTTTTTTCAACATTTTGTTATGTTACAGCCTTATTTAGAATAAGACTGATTCCCTGACCTGTCAATGTTTTTAATTTGCTGTTTTTGATTTCGTTATACTCTTGTGAATTCTATGGTTTTTACTAGATTACTTGTGTCATGTTTGTAATGACTTGGTGCTGCCTATCTTGGCCAGGACGCTCTTGAAAAAGAGATTTTAATTCTCAATGAGCCATTCCTGGTTAAATAAAGGTGAAATAAATAAATAATATAATGACCAATCATAAAACAGGTTCATAGACATTTTTGCAAATGTATAAACAATAAAACATGTAAATACGTAAGTATTCAGACCCTTTGCAATGAGACTCGAAATGGAGCTCAGGTTGCATCCTGTTTCCATTGATCATCCTTGAGATGTTTCTACAACTTGAACCTGGACTTGAACCCGATCTAACATCTCTGGAGAGACCTGAAAATAGCTGTACAGCGACGCTCCCCATCCAACCTGACAGAGCTTGAGAGGATCATCGGAGAAGAATGGGAGAAACTACCCAAATACAGGTGTCCCCAAGACGACTCAGGTGTACCCAAGACGACTCAGGTGTACCCAAGACGACTCAGGTGTACCCAAGACGACTCAGGTGTACCCAAGACGACTCGAGGCTGTAGTTGCTGCCAAGGGTGTTTCAAAAAAGTACTGAGTAAAGGGTCTGAATACTTATGTAAATAGAATATTTCAGTTTTAAAAAAAATCTAAAATCCAGTTTTTGCTTTGTCATTATGGGGTATTGTGATGTCATTATGGGGTATTGTGATGTCATTATGGGGTATTGTGATGTCATTATGGGATATTGTGATGACATTATGGGGTATTGTGATGTCATTATGGGATATTGTGTGTATATTGATGTGGGAAATCTAATCTAATCCTTTTTTTAGAATAAGGCTGTAACGTAACAAAATGTGTAAAAAGTTATTTTTATATCATGCTATCAATACTAAGTTTAACATGTTCTTTAAACATTTCATTTTTAAAACTCATTCTCCTTCAACAAGTTTATAACAAGAAATATTGTACGATCATTGTATAGGCTGTCTTCAATAATTGAAATTATTAAGTTATAAAATATTAGAAAAATACCTTTTCCAGAATACATTAGATCAACCACTCAGAACACAACGAAAGGGAATCTAACATCTCATGACAACAATAGAAACCAAATACTGCTTGACATCTTCGATTATCATCAAGCTAATATTTGAAATGGTATCTGTATTCTTTAGAGGTGACAGATGCTTCTGTCAAAATATTTGTCAAAGGAATGATACTTACAAGTTTCCAGTTTTAATTTATTTGAATTGGTTGGAATTAAATTCAAATTCCTGTCATTCAAATTCAATTCGAATTCTGCTTCCTGTGGTGTGTGGCTAATTCACATTCAAATTTCAATTCATGGGTTGAATTGGCCCAACCCTGATGCTAGTCACTGTGCATCTGCATTCCTTGCTCTTTGGGGTTTTAAGCTAGGTATCTGTAAAGTCCATTGTGACAACTACTGATGTAAATAACAACTTTATAAAATGCATTTGATTGGCCGATTGAATTTGATTGCTAGTACACCGACAGAATACACTGTGCAAAAAGTATTGTACGTATTTATGTTGCGGCCAAGATGGCAAGCTAATTCCCAGTGTGAATTAATAGAAGAGGCTACAATCTGATGTAATCTACAATGCCACCAGCAAGGCAGCAACTGAGTAGTATTAGACAAAGTTCAATCATTTGCAAATTCCTCTTTTCTCAGAAATGATCCACATTATTATTGTGGAGCTCGATAAAAAGGTCTGATCCACATTATTATTGTGGAGCTCGATAAAAGGTCTGATCCACATTAATATTGTGAAGCTCGATAAAAAGGTCTGATCCACATTAATATTGTGGAGCTCAATAAAAGGTCTGATCCACATTAATATTGTGAAGCTCGATAAAAAGGTCTGATCCACATTATTATTGTGAAGCTCGATAAAAAGGTCTGATCCACATTAATATTGTGAGGCTCGATAAAAGGTCTGATCCACATTATTATTGTGAAGTTCGATAAAAAGGGCTGATCCACATTATTATTGTGGAGCTCGATAAAAGGTCTGATCCACATTATTATTGTGGAGCTCGATAAAAGGTCTGATCCACATTATTATTGTGGAGCTCGATAAAAGGTCTGATCCACATTAATATTGTGAGGCTCAATAAAAGGGCTGAAAAGGGAAGGACACATGGTTAATGAGTTCTTTGCTTTGCTCGCAAAATAAATACTGTCTGTCATAGCGACTCAGGATGTGAATCAATGACCTTGTCATCACTTCGAGTAATTTCCATCCTGATGCTGCACATCATCCTCTTCCTATGGAAACACTGACAACCTACAAAACATATATAAATTACGTGATCTATAGTTCACAGAATATAGAGATGACTAGCTCGTCAAATGCTACAGTAGTAGGTTACACAAAGAGAACCCTCAGTACAAATAGCAGTCCAATACTGATATCTGAAGATGTTGTTGAGTTCTGTCTCCTTGAGATATAAAAACAAGAGACCTGGGAGAAAGAGAACAACAATTGATTACACGGCTACTGAGAGGAGGTAGCTGAGGCTAGGCAATGTGCTGTGCTGTGCAGTCTGATAGAGAGAAAGAGAGAGAGATAGAGAGAGAGAGAGAGAGAGAGAGTGAGAGAGAGAGGGGAGAGGGAGATAGAGAGAAAAAAGAGGGAGGGAGGGAGAGTGATAGAGGGCGAGAGAGGGAGAAAGAGAGTACGAGAGAGAGAGAGAACACGAGAGACAGAGAGATAGAGAGAGCCGGAGAGAGGGAGGGAGAGTGATGGAGAAAGAGTGACAGACAGAGCAAGAGAGCGATAGAGAGAGTGCGAGAGAGGGAGAAAATGAGAAAGAGAGATGGGAGGAGAGAGAGCAGGAGAGAGAGAGAGAGAGGGAGGGGGGCAGAGAGAGAGAGAGAGGAGAGCAGAGCAGAGGGAGAGAGAGCAGAGGGAGAGCGAGAGAGAGAGATGAGAGAGAAGAGAGAGAGAGAGAGAGAGAGCGAGAGAGAGAGAGAGAGGGAGAGAGGGGGAGGGAGAGCAGAGAGAGAGAGAGGAGAGCAGAGAGAGAGGAGAGAGCAGAGAGGGAGAGATGAGAGAGATGAGAGAGATGTCTAGTTTGCTGCAGCTCAGTGTTCTGTCCCTCTAGGGAGGATGTGCCTCCATAGTGACAGGTCCCCTAGGTGCCTCCTCCAGCCTCTGGCATAAACAGGAGAACACTTTACTACTTTATAATGTATTATTATGAGGCTAACAATATGAAATGCCTCTCCGTGTAAAATTACTATCTGGTTGTTATCAAGTTAGGATCATTAGGAGATGACAAAACAGCATTTTTCTATTGTTTCCCCAAGTTTGTTTGTTTGTTTGTCTGTCTGTCTGTTTTTTTCCACTACCAGAGGGATGTCACAAAGCTTTACACGGTTTAAGGTCATTCAAAAAAATGTTTTTAGATGGGGTTATTTTCCTAAGCTACTCTTGAATATGGGTTGTCTCGTCAATTATTCCCATGCCTATTTCTAGAAAATATTAACTTATTTTAGAATACTTTGGTTAGAATACATGCTCATGACAAGTCTTAAAATGCATTGTAACTAGTGATGAGGTCAACAAAATCTATACAGTCACATGTCAGGATACTATTTTGTATCGTATCGTTTTGACAATATCTCTCTATTATTGTTGTGCTAGTTGGCTGTCCCTGTACTAAAACCCCTGTATTTATCCTTCATAACTAGTTGTCTGTCCCTGTACTAAAACCCCTGTATGTATCCTTCATAACTAGTTGTCTGTCCCTGTACTAAAACCCCTGTATTTATCCTTCATAACTAGTTGGCTGTCCCTGTAATAAAACCCCTGTATTTATCCTTCATAACTAGTTGGCTGTCCCTGTACTAAAACTCCTGTATTTATCCTTCATAACTAGTTGTCTGTCCCTGTACTAAAACCCCTGTATTTATCCTTCATAACTAGTTGTCTGTCCCTGTACTAAAACCCCTGTATTTATCCTTCATAACTAGTTGGCTGTCCCTGTACTAAAACCCCTGTATTTATCCTTCATAATTAGTTGTCTGTCCCTGCACTAAAACCCCTGTATTTATCCTTCATAACTAGTTGTCTGTCCCTGTACTAAAACCCCTGTATTTATCCTTCATAACTAGTTCTCTGTCCCTGTACTAAAACTCCTGTATTTATCCTTCATAACTAGTTGGCTGTTCCTGCCCCAAAACCCCTGTATTTATCCTTCATAACTAGTTGTCTGTCCCTGCACTAAAACCCCTGTATTTATCCTTCATAACTAGTTGGCTGTCCCTGTAATAAAACCCCTGTATTTATCCTTCATAACTAGTTGTCTGTCCCTGTACTAAAACTCCTGTATTTATCCTTCATAACTAGTTGTCTGTCCCTGTACTAAAACCCCTGTATTTATCCTTCATAACTAGTTGTCTGTCCCTGCCCCAAAACCCCTGTATTTATCCTTCATAACTAGTTGTCTGTCCCTGTACTAAAACTCCTGTATTTATCCTTCATAACTAGTTGTCTGTCCCTGTACTAAAACCCCTGTATTTATCCTTCATAACTAGTTGTCTGTCCCTGCCCCAAAACCCCTGTATTTATCCTTCATAACTAGTTGTCTGTCCCTGTACTAAAACCCCTGTATTTATCCTTCATAACTAGTTGTCTGTCCCTGTACTAAAACCCCTGTATTTATCCTTCATAACTAGTTGTCTGTCCCTGTACTAAAACCCCTGTATTTATCCTTCATAACTAGTTGGCTGTCCCTGTACTAAAACCCCTGTATTTATCCTTCATAACTAGTTGGCTGTCCCTGTAATAAAACCCCTGTATTTATCCTTCATAACTAGTTGGCTGTCCCTGTACTAAAACTCCTGTATTTATCCTTCATAACTAGTTGTCTGTCCCTGTACTAAAACCCCTGTATTTATCCTTCATAACTAGTTGTCTGTCCCTGTACTAAAACCCCTGTATTTATCCTTCATAACTAGTTGGCTGTCCCTGTACTAAAACCCCTGTATTTATCCTTCATAATTAGTTGTCTGTCCCTGCACTAAAACCCCTGTATTTATCCTTCATAACTAGTTGTCTGTCCCTGTACTAAAACCCCTGTATTTATCCTTCATAACTAGTTGGCTGTCCCTGTACTAAAACCGCTGTATTTATCCTTCATAACTAGTTGTCTGTCCCTGTACTAAAACTCCTGTATTTATCCTTCATAACTAGTTGTCTGTCCCTGTACTAAAACTCCTGTATTTATCCTTCATAACTAGTTGGCTGTTCCTGCCCCAAAACCCCTGTATTTATCCTTCATAACTAGTTGTCTGTCCCTGCCCCAAAACCCCTGTATTTATCCTTCATAACTAGTTGTCTGTCCCTGTACTAAAACCCCTGTATTTATCCTTCATAACTAGTTCTCTGTCCCTGTACTAAAACCCCTGTATTTATCCTTCATAACTAGTTGTCTGTCCCTGCCCCAAAACCCCTGTATTTATCCTTCATAACTAGTTGTCTGTCCCTGCACTAAAACCCCTGTATTTATCCTTCATAACTAGTTGTCTGTCCCTGTACTAAAACCCCTGTATTTATCCTTCATAACTAGTTGTCTGTCCCTGTACTAAAACCCCTGTATTTATCCTTCATAACTAGTTGTCTGTCCCTGTACTAAAACCCCTGTATTTATCCTTCATAACTAGTTGTCTGTCCCTGTACTAAAACCCCTGTATTTATCCTTCATAACTAGTTGGCTGTCCCTGTACTAAAACTCCTGTATTTATCCTTCATAACTAGTTGGCTGTCCCTGTAATAAAACCCCTGTATTTATCCTTCATAACTAGTTGGCTGTCCCTGTACTAAAACTCCTGTATTTATCCTTCATAACTAGTTGTCTGTCCCTGTACTAAAACCCCTGTATTTATCCTTCATAACTAGTTGTCTGTCCCTGTACTAAAACCCCTGTATTTATCCTTCATAACTAGTTGGCTGTCCCTGTACTAAAACCCCTGTATTTATCCTTCATAACTAGTTGTCTGTCCCTGTACTAAAACTCCTGTATTTATCCTTCATAACTAGTTGTCTGTCCCTGTACTAAAACTCCTGTATTTATCCTTCATAACTAGTTGGCTGTTCCTGCCCCAAAACCCCTGTATTTATCCTTCATAACTAGTTGTCTGTCTCTGCCCCAAAACCCCTGTATTTATCCTTCATAACTAGTTGTCTGTCCCTGTACTAAAACCCCTGTATTTATCCTTCATAACTAGTTCTCTGTCCCTGTACTAAAACCCCTGTATTTATCCTTCATAACTAGTTGTCTGTCCCTGCCCCAAAACCCCTGTATTTATCCTTCATAACTAGTTGTCTGTCCCTGCACTAAAACCCCTGTATTTATCCTTCATAACTAGTTGTCTGTCCCTGTACTAAAACCCTGTATTTATCCTTCATAACTAGTTGTCTGTCCCTGTACTAAAACCCCTGTATTTATCCTTCATAACTAGTTCTCTGTCCCTGCACTAAAACCCCTGTATTTATCCTTCATAACTAGTTCTCTGTCCCTGTACTAAAACCCCTGTATTTATCCTTCATAACTAGTTGTCTGTCCCTGTACTAAAACCCCTGTATTTATCCTTCATAACTAGTTGTCTGTCCCTGTACTAAAACCCCTGTATTTATCCTTCATAACTAGTTGTCTGTCCCTGTACTAAAACCCCTGTATTTATCCTTCATACCTAGTTGTCTGTCCCTGCACCAAAACTCCTGTATTTATCCTTCATAACTAGTTGGCTGTCCCTGTACTAAAACCCCTGTATTTATCCTTCATAACTAGTTGTCTGTCCCTGTAATAAAACCCCTGTATTTATCCTTCATAACTAGTTGTCTGTCCCTGTACTAAAACCCCTGTATTTATCCTTCATAACTAGTTGGCTGTCCCTGTACTAAAACCCCTATATTTATCCTTCATAACTAGTTGTCTGTCCCTGCCCCAAAACCCCTGTATTTATCCTTCATAACTAGTTGTCTGTCCCTGTACTAAAACTCCTGTATTTATCCTTCATAACTTGTTCTCCATCTTCTTTTTAAATAGGGAGCCAATTAGTTTTCAGCGCTGTTATTTCCCTGACTGATCAAAACTAGTTTTCTCACGTCTCTCTCTCTCGTCCCTCTGCAGCAGACATAGTGAGCAATACGTTTGGAACATAGAATCCCGATAAAATCACAGCATCGTATTGCAATACATTTAGAAACGTGAGAATCGCAATACATATCGTATTGGCACCTAAGTATTGTGATAATATCGTATCGTGGTAATATGCTTTACCTTGGCCAGGTCGCTTTGTAAATGAGAATTTGTTCTCAACTTGCCTACCTGGTTAAATAAAGGTAAAATAAAATATCGTATTGTGGTAATATCGTAATGCGATAATATCGTATCGTGATAACATCGTGTCGTGATAATATTGTATCGTGATAATATAGTATCGCGGTAATATTGTATCGGGGTAATATCGTACCGTGATAATATCGTACCGTGATAATATCGTACTGTGATAATATCGTATCGTGATAATATCGTATTGTGATAATATCGTATCGTGATAATATCGTATTGTGGTAATAATGTATTGTGTTAATATCGTATCGTGATAATATCGTATCGTGATAATATCGTATTGTGGTAATATCGCATCGTGATAATTTCATATTGTGGTAATATCGTATCGTGATAATATCGTATTGTGGTAATATCGTATCGTGATAATATCATATTGTCCGCACCGCACCGCACCGCACCACACCACACCGCACCGCACCGCACCACACCACACCGCACCACACCACACCACACCACACCACACACCGCACCGCACCGCACCACACCACACCACACCACACAGATAGCCCTACACAAAGAGATGTCAAAAACACAACACAAACCCATCGTTACAGTCCTACTGTACCCTGTAAAGCAATACAATAAATCATCTTTCAACAAGGAAAAATGCATTTTCCTCATCTCAGCTATTTTCTCAGTTACTAGTGTGACATTCTCATAAAATACATTCAGAGCCTGGTTGAGAAAGAAAAAAAAAACTAATTTCAGCACTGATTAATAAATTCAGCTTTGAACCATACAGGCCTTCAGGCCTTTTCTTGAGGTGGTTCTGAGAAAATGTTAAATATATGAACCGAGCTATAGTCGAAGTTAGAACAAGGTCAATGATAGCATTTAGCAGACGCTCTTACAGGAGCAATTAGGGTTAAGTGCCTTGGCTCAAGGGCACATTGAGAGATTTTTCGCCTAGCCGGCTAAGGGACTTGAACCAACGATCTTTCGGTTACTGGGCCAACAGCACTTAACTGCTAGGCTACGTGTCGCAAACAGAGCTAGAATAAGGCATATGGGTTTGTGTTCTGAGAAAATACTACGTATTTAAACTCTCCGTTCAAATAGAGAGAGACTTGCAGTATAACAAGAGGGTTACAGATAAGGTCTTAAAATGATGTCAAGGTAAAGCTGAGGGGTTTATACGGTTATGTTTGAGAAAGAGAACGCACGCTACTATTTATAACTGTTTTGTTTACAAAAGGTAACAACATTAGGAAATTAAAATCCTTGTATGTGGCCTTTTTAAGCATATTCCAGTAGAAATATACAGCTATAAATACCAACCTGCTTGCTCTTGAAAAACACAACTCAAGAGCCCCCCCCCCCCCCCCCCCTCTCTTTTGAAGACCTTAACCGTTTCTCCTTCTTCTTTATTTTACCTTTTGGGGGCGTGTCGGGGGCTGGGACTGCTAGGGTGGGAGAGAGGGTAGTGGGTGGTGGGGGTAGGTTAGGACTTTCTTTTGGGTTTGAGTTAGGTTGCGTTGTGTCTGCAAAAATGTCAAAAGAAATGTATCACATCAAAAAGGGGCATAAAGAACAACAGACATTAAAGACCAGTGTTACTACACAACATGGGTGTAAGAACAACTCAAACAACAGATAACACAACAGTTTAGAGAAAGTCGTGAGGTGGGACCTGAGAATCCAGTGATTGTAGGTCATAAACCAATCACATCCCTCCTTTAGGATTGCACAGTCAGCAAATCAGTGATTTCAGTGAAATCAGTGATTTCTCTGATACTTACCCATTGAATAACATAGACATTGACATTATAGGTCATAAACCAATCACATCCCTCCTTTAGGATTGCACAGTCAGCAAATAACCAGCAGAAGGAGATCCCTTTTAATCCATTTTCCCCATTGGTGGTGCTGAAATAATTGATGATTACTTACATAATTAGCAGAGAAACCACTCTGTACATTTGATGTACTTGATGTACAGTACATTGTTTTAAATAATATATGTGTCAACATGTACAAAATAAAAAAAAGGGTACTTTTGAGATATTCCTATTTTCTAATTTTGAATAAATGAATGTGAAGATGTGTATTTCAGAATCTAGACATATTCCATATGTTAGAGCACACGAAAAGGAGTATAATGACACTAAGATGTTGTCTGTATCATGGTGTCTGTATAATGACACTAAGATGTTGTCTGTATCATGGTGTCTGTATAATGACACTAAGATGTTGTCTGTATCATGGTGTCTGTATAATGACACTAAGATGTTGTCTGTATCATGTTGTCTGTCTAATGACACTAAGATGTTGTCTGTATCATGTTGTCTGTATAATGACACTAAGATGTTGTCTGTATCATGGTGTCTGTATAATGACATCCAAGATGGTGTCTGTATAATGACACTAAGATGTTGTCTGTATCATGTTGTCTGTATAATGACACTAAGATGTTGTCTGTATAATGACACTAAGATGTTGTCTGTATCATGTTGTCTGTATAATGACACTAAGATGTTGTCTGTATCATGGTGTCTGTATAATGACACTAAGATGTTGTCTGTATCATGGTGTCTGTATAATGACACTAAGATGTTGTCTGTATCATGTTGTCTGTCTAATGACACTAAGATGTTGTCTGTATAATGACATCCAAGATGGTGTCTGTATAATGACACTAAGATGTTGTCTGTATCATGTTGTCTGTATAATGACACTAAGATGTTGTCTGTATCATGTTGTCTGTCTAATGACACTAAGATGTTGTCTGTATAATGACATCCAAGATGGTGTCTGTATAATGACACTAAGATGTTGTCTGTATCATGACACTAAGATGTTGTCTGTATAATGACACTAAGATGTTGTCTGTATAATGACATCAAGATGTTGTCTGTATCATGTTGTCTGTATAATGACACTAAGATGTTGTCTGTATCATGTTGTCTGTATAATGACACTAAGATGTTGTCTGTATCATGTTGTCTATATAATGACACGAATATGTTGTCTGTATCATGTTGTCTGTATAATGACACTAAGATGTTGGCTGTATCATGTTGTCTGTATAATGGCACTAAGATGTTGTCTGTATCATGTTGTCTGTATAATGACACTAAGATGTTGTCTGTATAATGACACTAAGATGTTGTCTGTATAATGACATCCAAGATGTTGTCTGTATAATGACACTAAGATGTCTGTATAATGACACTAAGATGTTGTCTGTATAATGACACTAAGATGCTGTCTGTATAATGACACTAAGATGTTGTCTGTATAATGACACTAAGATGTTGTCTGTATCATGGTGTCTGTATAATGACACTAAGATGTTGTCTGTATCATGGTGTCTGTATAATGACACTAAGATGTTGTCTATATCATGTTGTCTGTCTAATGACACTAAGATGCTGTCTGTATAATGACACTAAGATGTTGTCTGTATAATGACATCCAAGATGTTGTCTGTATCATGACACTAAGATGTTGTCTGTATAATGACACTAAGCTGTTGTCTGTATAATGACATCAAGATGTTGTCTGTATCATGTTGTCTGTATAATGACACTAAGATGTTGTCTGTATCATGTTGTCTGTATAATGACACTAAGATGTTGTCTGTATCATGTTGTCTGTATAATGACACTAAGATGTTGTCTGTATCATGTTGTCTGTATAATGGCACTAAGATGTTGTCTGTATCATGTTCTGTATAATGACACTAAGATGTTGTCTGTATAATGACACTAAGATGTTGTCTGTATAATGACATCCAAGATGGTGTCTGTATAATGACACTAAGATGTTGTCTGTATAATGACACTAAGATGTTGTCTGTATAATGACACTAAGATGTTGTCTGTATAATGACACTAAGATGTTGTCTGTATAATGACACTAAGATGGTGTCTGTATAATGACACTAAGATGTTGTCTGTATAATGACACTAAGATGTTGTCTGTATAATTACATCAAGATGTTGTCTGTATAATGACATCAAGATGTTGTCTGTATCATGTTGTCTGTATCATGCTGTCTGTATAATGACATCACGATGTTGTCTGTATCATGTTGTCTGTATAATGACATCCAAGATGTTGTCTGTATAATGACATCAAGATGTTGTCTGTATCATGTTGTCTGTATAATGACACCAAGATGTTGTCTGTATCATGTTGTCTATATAATGACACCAAGGTGTTGTCTGTATAATGACACCAATATGTTGTCTGTATAATGACACCAAGATGTCTGTATCATGTTATCTGTATAATGACACTAAGATGTTGTCTGTATAATGACACCAAGATGTCTATATCATGTTGTCTGTATAATGACACCAAGATGTTGTCTGTATAATGACACCAATATGTTGTCTGTATAATGACACTAAGATGTTGTCTGTATAATGACACTAAGATGTTGTCTGTATAATGACACCGAGATGTCTGTATCATGCTGTCTGTATAATGACATCAAGATGGTGTCTGTATAATGACATCAAGATGTTGTCTGTATAATGACACTAAGATGTTGTCTGTATAATTACACCAATATGTCTGTATCATGTTGTCTGTATAATGACATCAATATGTTGTCTGTGTCATGGTGTCTGTATAATGACATCAATATGTTGTCTGTATCATGTTGTCTGTATAATGACAATAAGAGGCGACTCCGGGATGCTGGCCTTCTAGGAGTTGCAAAGAAAAAGCCATCTCAGACTGGCCAATAAAAAGAAAAGATTAAGATGGGCAAAAGAACACAGACACTGGATAGAGGAACTCTGCCTAGAAGGCCAGCATCCAGGAGTCGCCTCTTCACTGTTGACGTTGAGACTGGTGTTTTGCGGGTACTATTTAATGAAGCTGCCAGTTGAGGACTTGTGAGGTGTCTGTTTCTCAAACTAGACACTAATGTACTTTTCCTCTTGCTCAGTTGTGCACCGGGGCCTACCACTCCTCGATCTATTAAGGTTAGAGCCAGTTTGCGCTGTTCTGTGAAAGGAGTAGGACACAGAGTTGTACGAGATCTTCAGTTTCTTGGCAATTTCTCACATGGAATAGCCTTCATTTCTCAGAACAAGAATAGACTGGCGAGTTTCAGAAGTTTGGTCTTTGTTTCTGGGCATTTTGAGCCTGTAATCGATCCCACAAATGCTGATGCTCCAGATACTAAACTAGTCTAAAGGCCCGTTTTATTGCTTCTTTAATCTGAACAACAGTTTTCAGCTGTGCTAACATAATTGCAAAAGGGTTTTCTAATGATCAATTAGCCTTTTAAAATTATAAACTTGGATTAGCTAACACAATGTGCCATTGGAACACAGGAGTGATAGTTGCTGATAATGGGCCTCTGTACACTTACGTAGATTTCCCATTAAAAATCTGCCATTTCCAGCTACAATAGTCATTAACAACATTAACATGTTATTTTAATGGACAGAAAATGTGCTTTTCTTTCAAAAACAAGGACATTTCTACGTGACCCTAAACCTTTGAACGGTAGTGTACATTTATTGAGGAGTGCACGCCACGTGGCCGGTAAGGTTTGCATGTCACAGGAGGCGTGTCTACACTGTAGGTCTACATGGAGCTTAATAAAAACAGTCAATTTCATCAACATAAAAATTAAAAAATCATATCAAACATCCTTCCTCCTAATGAAGTTTCTATGTGAGAATTTCCAGAACAATCTGAGACCCCCCTCCCAAAACAAAACGCTGGAGTGGAATCACCCAATACCTTACTGGCATTGAGGCCAAGTGGAACACTTGCACACATACACAACGCACATACACACACCGTGTTGAGAGTCATTGTTAAAAGAATTGCCACAACACATGAATTGCCACAACACATGAATTGCCACAACACAGTCTGGTTGAACAAGATGGAAAGCTTTGCTCACTAAGTGAAGTAAAACAACAGCAACGTTTTTCCTATCTAGTTTAACCAGGGTACCAACACAGGGTCTCCTCTGTCCTCGCCTCCTTCCTTCCCTAAGGCCTTTTCTTCCTGTGGTTTTGAGAAGGAGGTGAGGAGAAAGGAAAAAGATGATTGGAGATAGACTCAAGTGACAGTCTGACTCAAGTGTGTGGGAGGGAGTGTGTGTGTACGTCAGCAAATTAAAAGAGAAAAAGACAATCGAAGACTGTTGATCAAAACCCCAGCATTAATCCTGAACCTAAACTGCAGATGGCATAGAGAGATAGAACAGGAGGAGTTCTACTTCATTCTGTGACATTTGACCTTTATAATTCATCTTAGTAATCACATCATGAATAATGACAAAATGGCAAACATAATGAAAGAAGGAAAGGAAGAAAAATGGGAGGACAAGATGAACAGAACTGAGATGTACCTGTAACTAAGGAGGGATGACAAGGAGAACAGAGCAGAGATGTACCTGTAACTAAGGAGGGATGACGGGGAGAACAGAGCAGAGCTGTACCTGTAACTAAGGAGGGATGACGAGGAGAACAGAACTGAGATGTACCTGTAACTAAGGAGAAATGATGAGGAGAACAGAACAGAGATGTACCTGTAACTAAGGAGGGATGACGAGGAGAACAGAACAGAGATGTACCTGTAACTAAGGAGGGATGACGAGGAGAACAGAACAGAGATGTACCTGTAACTAAGGAGGGATGACGAGGAGAACAGAACAGAGATGTACCTGTAACTAAGGAGGGATGACGAGGAGAACAGAGCAGAGATGTACCTGTAACTAAGGAGGGATGACGAGGAGAACAGAACAGAGATGTACCTGTAACTAAGGAGAAATGATGAGGAGAACAGAGCAGAGCTGTACCTGTAACTAAGGAGGGATGACAAGGAGAACAGAACAGAGATGTACCTGTAACTAAGGAGGGATGACGAGGAGAACAGAACAGAGCTGTACCTGTAACTAAGGAGGGATGACGAGGAGAACAGAACAGAGCTGTACCTGTAACTAAGGAGGGATGACGAGGAGAACAGAACAGAGCTGTACCTGTAACTAAGGAGGGATGACGAGGAGAACAGAGCAGAGATGTACCTGTAACTAAGGAGGGATGACGGGGAGAACAGAACAGAGATGTACCTGTAACTAAGGAGGGATGACGGGGAGAACAGAGCAGAGATGTACCTGTAACTAAGGAGGGATGACGAGGAGAACAGAGCAGAGCTGTACCTGTAACTAAGGAGGGATGAAAAGGAGAACAGAACAGAGATGTACCTGTAACTAAGGAGGGATGACGGGGAGAACAGAACAGAGATGTACCTGTAACTAAGGAGGGATGACGAGGAGAACAGAGCAGAGCTGTACCTGTAACTAAGGAGGGATGACGAGGAGAACAGAGCAGAGATGTACCTGTAACTAAGGAGGGATGACGAGGAGAACAGAACAGAGATGTACCTGTAACTAAGGAGGGATGACGAGGAGAACAGAACAGAGATGTACCTGTAACTAAGGAGGGATGACGAGGAGAACAGAACAGAGATGTACCTGTAACTAAGGAGGGATGACGAGGAGAACAGAGCAGAGCTGTACCTGTAACTAAGGAGGGATGAGGAGAACAGAACAGAGCTGTACCTGTAACTAAGGAGGGATGAAGGGGAGAACAGAACAGAGATGTACCTGTAACTAAGGAGAAATGATGAGGAGAACAGAACAGTGATGTACCTGTAACTAAGGAGGGATGACGAGGAGAACAGAACAGAGATGTACCTGTAACTAAGGAGGGATGATGAGGAGAACAGAACAGAGATGTACCTGTAACTAAGGAGGGATGACGAGGAGAACAGAGCAGAGCTGTACCTGTAACTAAGAAGGGATGAGGAGAACAGAACAGAGATGTACCTGTAACTAAGGAGGGATGACGAGGAGAACAGAACAGAGATGTACCTGTAACTAAGGAGGGATGACGAGGAGAACAGAACAGAGATGTACCTGTAACTAAGGAGGGATGACAAGGAGAACAGAACAGAGATGTACCTGTAACTAAGGAGGGATGACGAGGAGAACAGAACAGAGATGTACCTGTAACTAAGGAGGGATGACGGGGAGAACAGAGCAGAGATGTACCTGTAACTAAGGAGGGATGACGAGGAGAACAGAGCAGAGCTGTACCTGTAACTAAGGAGGGATGAAAAGGAGAACAGAGCAGAGATGTACCTGTAACTAAGGAGGGATGACGGGGAGAACAGAGCAGAGCTGTACCTGTAACTAAGGAGGGATGACGAGGAGAACAGAACTGAGATGTACCTGTAACTAAGGAGAAATGATGAGGAGAACAGAACAGAGATGTACCTGTAACTAAGGAGGGATGACGAGGAGAACAGAACAGAGATGTACCTGTAACTAAGGAGGGATGACGAGGAGAACAGAACAGAGATGTACCTGTAACTAAGGAGGGATGACGAGGAGAACAGAACAGAGATGTACCTGTAACTAAGGAGGGATGACGAGGAGAACAGAGCAGAGATGTACCTGTAACTAAGGAGGGATGACGAGGAGAACAGAACAGAGATGTACCTGTAACTAAGGAGAAATGATGAGGAGAACAGAGCAGAGCTGTACCTGTAACTAAGGAGGGATGACAAGGAGAACAGAACAGAGATGTACCTGTAACTAAGGAGGGATGACGAGGAGAACAGAACAGAGCTGTACCTGTAACTAAGGAGGGATGACGAGGAGAACAGAACAGAGCTGTACCTGTAACTAAGGAGGGATGACGAGGAGAACAGAACAGAGCTGTACCTGTAACTAAGGAGGGATGACGAGGAGAACAGAGCAGAGATGTACCTGTAACTAAGGAGGGATGACGGGGAGAACAGAACAGAGATGTACCTGTAACTAAGGAGGGATGACGGGGAGAACAGAGCAGAGATGTACCTGTAACTAAGGAGGGATGACGAGGAGAACAGAGCAGAGCTGTACCTGTAACTAAGGAGGGATGAAAAGGAGAACAGAACAGAGATGTACCTGTAACTAAGGAGGGATGACGGGGAGAACAGAACAGAGATGTACCTGTAACTAAGGAGGGATGACGAGGAGAACAGAGCAGAGCTGTACCTGTAACTAAGGAGGGATGACGAGGAGAACAGAGCAGAGATGTACCTGTAACTAAGGAGGGATGACGAGGAGAACAGAACAGAGATGTACCTGTAACTAAGGAGGGATGACGAGGAGAACAGAGCAGAGCTGTACCTGTAACTAAGGAGGGATGAGGAGAACAGAACAGAGATGTACCTGTAACTAAGGAGGGATGACGAGGAGAACAGAACAGAGATGTACCTGTAACTAAGGAGGGATGACGAGGAGAACAGAACAGAGATGTACCTGTAACTAAGGAGGGATGACAAGGAGAACAGAACAGAGATGTACCTGTAACTAAGGAGGGATGACGAGGAGAACAGAACAGAGATGTACCTGTAACTAAGGAGGGATGACGAGGAGAACAGAACAGAGCTGTACCTGTAACTAAGGAGGGATGATGAGGAGAACAGAACAGAGATGTACCTGTAACTAAGGAGGGATGACGAGGAGAACAGAGCAGAGCTGTACCTGTAACTAAGGAGGGATGAGGAGAACAGAACAGAGATGTACCTGTAACTAAGGAGGGATGACGAGGAGAACAGAACAGAGATGTACCTGTAACTAAGGAGGGATGACGAGGAGAACAGAACAGAGATGTACCTGTAACTAAGGAGGGATGACAAGGAGAACAGAACAGAGATGTACCTGTAACTAAGGAGGGATGACGAGGAGAACAGAACAGAGATGTACCTGTAACTAAGGAGGGATGATGAGGAGAACAGAACAGAGATGTACCTGTAACTAAGGAGGGATGACGAGGAGAACAGAACAGAGCTGTACCTGTAACTAAGGAGGGATGACGAGGAGAACAGAGCAGAGATGTACCTGTAACTAAGGAGGGATGACGAGGAGAACAGAACAGAGATGTACCTGTAACTAAGGAGGGATGACGAGGAGAACAGAGCAGAGCTGTACCTGTAACTAAGGAGGGATGAGGAGAACAGAACAGAGATGTACCTGTAACTAAGGAGGGATGACGAGGAGAACAGAACAGAGATGTACCTGTAACTAAGGAGGGATGACGAGGAGAACAGAACAGAGATGTACCTGTAACTAAGGAGGGATGACAAGGAGAACAGAACAGAGATGTACCTGTAACTAAGGAGGGATGACGAGGAGAACAGAACAGAGATGTACCTGTAACTAAGGAGGGATGACGAGGAGAACAGAACAGAGCTGTACCTGTAACTAAGGAGGGATGATGAGGAGAACAGAACAGAGATGTACCTGTAACTAAGGAGGGATGACGAGGAGAACAGAGCAGAGCTGTACCTGTAACTAAGGAGGGATGAGGAGAACAGAACAGAGATGTACCTGTAACTAAGGAGGGATGACGAGGAGAACAGAACAGAGATGTACCTGTAACTAAGGAGGGATGACGAGGAGAACAGAACAGAGATGTACCTGTAACTAAGGAGGGATGACAAGGAGAACAGAACAGAGATGTACCTGTAACTAAGGAGGGATGACGAGGAGAACAGAACAGAGATGTACCTGTAACTAAGGAGGGATGATGAGGAGAACAGAACAGAGATGTACCTGTAACTAAGGAGGGATGACGAGGAGAACAGAACAGAGATGTACCTGTAACTAAGGAGGGATGACGAGGAGAACAGAGCAGAGCTGTACCTGTAACTAAGGACGGATGACAAGGAGAACAGAACAGAGCTGTACCTGTAACTAAGGAGGGATGACGAGGAGAACAGAGCAGAGCTGTACCTGTAACTAAGGAGGGATGACGAGGAGAACAGAACAGAGATGTACCTGTAACTAAGGAGGGATGACGAGGAGAACAGAACAGAGATGTACCTGTAACTAAGGAGGGATGACGAGGAGAACAGAGCAGAGATGTACCTGTAACGAAGGAGGGATGACGAGGAGAACAGAACAGAGATGTACCTGTAACGAAGGAGGGATGACGAGGAGAACAGAACAGAGATGTACCTGTAACTATGGAGGGATGACAAGAACAGAGCAGAGCTGTACCTGTAACTATGGAGGGATGACGAGAACAGAACATAGATGTACTTAGCGTGTTTAGCCTGCCTCTAGACAAACAGGTGTGTTTAGCCTGCCTCTAGACAGACAGGTGTGTTTGGCCTGCCTCTAGACAGACAGATGTGTTTGGCCTGCCTCTAGACAGACAGGTGTGTTTGGCCTGCCTCTAGACAGACAGGTGTGTTTGGCCTGCCTCTAGACAGACAGGTGTGTTTAGCCTGCCTCTAGACAGACATGTGTGTTTGGCCTGCCTCTAGACAGACAGGTGTGTTTAGCCTGCCTCTAGACAGACAGGTGTGTTTAGCCTGCCTCTAGACAGACAGGTGTGTTTAGCCTGCCTCTAGACAGACAGGTGTGTTTAGCCTGCCTCTAGACAGACAGGAGTGTTTAGCCTGCCTCTAGACAGACAGGTGTGTTTAGCCTGCCTCTAGACAGACAGGTGTGTTTAGCCTGCCTCTAGACAGACAGGTGTGTTTAGCCTGCCTCTAGACAGACATGTGTGTTTAGCCTGCCTCTAGACAGACAGGTGTGTTTAGCCTGCCTCTAGACAGACAGGTGTGTTTAGCCTGCCTCTAGACAGACAGGTGTGTTTAGCCTGCCTCTAGACAGACAGGTGTGTTTAGCCTGCCTCTAGACAGACAGGTGTGTTTAGCCTGCCTCTAGACAGACAGGTGTGTTTAGCCTGCCTCTAGACAGACAGGTGTGTTTAGCCTGCCTCTAGACAGACAGGTGTGTTTAGCCTGCCTCTAGACAGACAGGTGTGTTTGGCCTGCCTCTAGACAGACAGGTGTGTTTAGCCTGCCTCTAGACAGACAGGTGTGTTTGGCCTGCCTCTAGACAGACAGGTGTGTTTGGCCTGCCTCTAGACAGACATGTGTGTTTGGCCTGCCTCTAGACAGACAGGTGTGTTTAGCCTGCCTCTAGACAGACAGGTGTGTTTGGCCTGCCTCTAGACAGACAGGTGTGTTTAGCCTGCCTCTAGACAGACATGTGTGTTTGACCTGCCTCTAGACAGACATGTGTGTTTGGCCTGCCTCTAGACAGACAGGTGTGTTTAGCCTGCCTCTAGACAGACAGGTGTGTTTAGCCTGCCTCTAGACAGACAGGTGTGTTTAGCCTGCCTCTAGACAGACAGGTGTGTTTAGCCTGCCTCTAGACAGACAGGAGTGTTTAGCCTGCCTCTAGACAGACAGGTGTGTTTAGCCTGCCTCTAGACAGACAGGTGTGTTTAGCCTGCCTCTAGACAGACAGGTGTGTTTAGCCTGCCTCTAGACAGACAGGTGTGTTTAGCCTGCCTCTAGACAGACAGGTGTGTTTAGCCTGCCTCTAGACAGACAGGTGTGTTTAGCCTGCCTCTAGACAGACAGGTGTGTTTAGCCTGCCTCTAGACAGACATGTGTGTTTGGCCTGCCTCTAGACAGACATGTGTGTTTGGCCTGCCTCTAGACAGACAGGTGTGTTTAGCCTGCCTCTAGACAGACAGGTGTGTTTAGCCTGCCTCTAGACAGACAGGTGTGTTTAGCCTGCCTCTAGACAGACAGGTGTGTTTAGCCTGCCTCTAGACAGACAGGAGTGTTTAGCCTGCCTCTAGACAGACAGGTGTGTTTAGCCTGCCTCTAGACAGACAGGTGTGTTTAGCCTGCCTCTAGACAGACAGGTGTGTTTAGCCTGCCTCTAGACAGACAGGTGTGTTTAGCCTGCCTCTAGACAGACAGGTGTGTTTAGCCTGCCTCTAGACAGACAGGTGTGTTTGGCCTGCCTCTAGACAGACAGGTGTGTTTAGACTGCCTCTAGACAGACAGGTGTGTTTGGCCTGCCTCTAGACAGACAGATGTTAAAACCAAATTTGTATTTACAATGACGGCCTACACCGGCCAAGCCCGGACAACGCTGGGCCAATTGTGCACCGCCCTATGGTTCCTCCCAATCACGGCCGGTTGTGATACAGCCTGGAATGGAACCAGGGTCTGTAGTGACGCCTCTAGCAGGGAGATGCAGCACCTCAGACCATTGCACAACTCCGGAGGCATTCAGGGAAAGATATGGCTTCAACAGTAACTGATACACAGTAACAGGATCTTGCCTTGTGAGAACAACACGTCTCTGTATCACGTACAAATACAGTTCCATTGAATCTGAACAATGGGATTATGAGCCAGCTTGCTGAATCATTCAATAACTAGCAGGTATGATAAAATAGGCCTACTGTGGAAGCTTCCACGTCACTAGGTTCCAGTAGGCTAAAGTGGTCCCTTCTAAAAGTATAAACAGAACGGAATAGAACAGAATAGAATAGAAGCTGCCGTCCCACTAGGCTGTAGTGTTCCATTCTAAATGTATCAACAGAACAGAATAGAAGCTTCCATCCCACTAGGCTGTAGTGTTCCATTCTAAATGTATCAACAGAACAGAATAGAAGCTTCCATCCCACTAGGCTGTAGTGTTCCATTCTAAATGTATCAACAGAACAGAATAGAAGCTTCCATCTCACTAGGCTGTAGTGTTCCATTCTAAATGTATCAACAGAACAGAATAGAAGCTTCCATCCCACTAGGCTGTAGTGTTCCATTCTAAATGTATCAACAGAACAGAATAGAAGCTTCCATCCCACTAGGCTGTAGTGTTCCATTCTAAATGTATCAACAGAACAGAATAGAAGCTTCCATCTCACTAGGCTGTAGTGTTCCATTCTAAATGTATCAACAGAACAGAATAGAAGCTTCCATCCCACTAGGCTGTAGTGTTCCATTCTAAATGTATCAACAGAACAGAATAGAAGCTTCCATCTCACTAGGCTGTAGTGTTCCATTCTAAATGTATCAACAGAACAGAATAGAAGCTTCCATCCCACTAGGCTGTAGTGTTCCATTCTAATTGTATCAACAGAACAGAATAGAAGCTTCCATCCCACTAGGCTGTAGTGTTCCATTCTAAATGTATCAACAGAACAGAATAGAAGCTTCCATCCCACTAGGCTGTAGTGTTCCATTCTAAACCTTTTATCTAAAGACTTAGGACAGGTGAAACACATCTCAACTCAGCTCTATAGGGACTGGATTTACCTGCAGTGGGTGGGCTATTTCAGAGTAAAGTACGACTCCATTGAGAATGAAATCAATTCCATTCCACAGTGCCTTGTTGTGCATCTCTCTCTCTCTGTGAAGAGTTAACCAATCCACTCTTCTTTTCAAGGATAGGGGACGACATTAATAAAGCCATAGTGCGGGGGGGGGCACCTGTCCCAGTGCTGTCCTGCTGCATCTCAAGTCTATAAATAGACACATGCAGCAAAATGGACTGGTGGAGCTACTCTGACTGGAAAAAGTCAAGGGGTCTGAATACTTGCTGAATGCACGGTAGTTTCAGCAAAGAGGAAGAGGTGAAGCGAGAGGTCTCACTCTCGCCAAAATCTGTCCAGTGTAAAACCAGTACTTTTCTATGGGAATAATAAGCAGACCTAAGCTTTTCACCTGCCTCCCTGCCTTTGGAATGCAGATTTTTAGGGTGAAGAGATGAATATCTCATCATTATATACAGATCTCTGGTTTCAGCCTCTAGTGAATTAGAAAGGAAAGTTGTTGAATGCTGAATTACTCTAAAGTATATTGATGTTTCGCCAAAATTATATAAATCATTCCTGCCCCAAAAAAGTTTATTGAAATACTTCACGAGGGAGCATGACTTAATGAGGATCATTAGCTTCTTTAACAAACAAACAAAACAATCGCTGTGGATTGTTTAAAATCAAAGTGTGTTTTGGGAAGCCGGCAATTTGGGCAGTGAGCGTGGGAACACGTCTAGCTGATTTGAGTTGCAGCTGTCGGAGAAAAGCGTCAAAAATATGTGTGAAGATAAATGTGTTTTAAGAATATTTTAAAATGTTGCATCAAGAACAGGGGGGGGGGGGGGGGGGGGGGGTATGGTGTGTCTCCAGAATGCATAAATATGTAGGAAAGTGCCCATTTTGTCAACATCTTTTTTTCCGTTTAACTCTTAACTCCCCACGTACACCACTTGTTTTTTCATCGCCTCACACAAGTCAACAAAGTCTGGTTTTGTAAAACTCCATTGCGAATGATAATTTCTCAGTATTTAAAAATATATATTATCTTTCCAACACTCCCGGCCTCAAAAAATCACTAAGCCTCAGTGTGAAAGAGCAAAATATCATGATCCCATATACCCAGTGGAAACATCTTTCTGTCCCGAGCTCACTGGCACAGGAACCTTTTAGGGCCTGGAATAGGCTAGTTGCTACAATGTTGCAAGTTTTAGCGACCGTTTCCAGGCAGACCCTGTGATGATTTAATACAATGTTGAACTTCACTAACAATAGCTCAAGTCAAGACAGATTTTTTTTTAAAGGGAGGCAGACAGACAGAGAAAAGAGATTAATTTGATTGAAATAACTGTTTTCTACTGTTTTTATTTCTCAGTTTTAGGCTAATATGGTATCTTAGTTGATGATGGAAATTATAGGTCTCCTGCTTCATTGGCCTATAGGCTATCTCTGAGTTATATGGGAATTATAGGTCTCCTGCCTCATTGGCCTATAGGCTATCTCTGAGTTCTATGGGAATTATAGGTCTCCTGCCTCATTGGCCTATAGGCTATCTCTGAATTCTATGGGAATTATAGGTCTACTGCTTCATTGGCCTATAGGCTATCTCTGAATTCTATGGGAATTATAGGTCTACTGCCTCATTGGCCTATAGGCTATCTCTGAATTATATGGGAATTATAGGTCTCCTGCCTCATTGGCCTATAGGCTATATCTGAATTCTATGGGAATTATAGGTCTCCTGCCACATTGGCCTATAGGCTATCTCTGAATTCTATGGGAATTATAGGTCTCCTGCCTCATTGGCCTATAGGCTATCTCTGAATTATATGGGAATTATAGGTCTTCTGCCTCATTGGCCTATAGGCTATCTCTGAATTCTATGGGAATTATAGGTCTACTGCCTCATTGGCCTATAGGCTATCTCTGAATTCTATGGGAATTATAGGTCTACTGCCTCATTGGCCTATAGGCTATATCTGAATTCTATGGGAATTATAGGTATCCTGCCTCATTGGCCTATAGGCTATCTCTGAATTCTATGGGAATTATAGGTCTACTGCCTCATTGGCCTATAGGCTATCTCTGAATGATATGGGAATTGTAGGTCTCCTGCCTCATTGGCCTATAGGCTATCTCTGAATGATATGGGAATTGTAGGTCTCCTGCCTCATTGGCCAATAGGCTATCTCTGAATGATATGGGAATTATAGGTCTCCTGCCTCATTGGCCTATAGGCTATCTCTGAATTCTATGGGAATTATAGGTCTACTGCCTCATTGGCCTATAGGCTATCTCTGAATTCTATGGGAATTATAAGTCTCCTGCCTCATTGGCCTATAGGCTATATCTGAATTCTATGGGAATTATAGGTATCCTGCCTCATTGGCCTATAGGCTATCTCTGAATTCTATGGGAATTATAGGTCTCCTGCTTCATTGGCCTATAGGCTATCTCTGAATTCTATGGGAATTATAGGTCTCCTGCCTCATTGGCCTATAGGCTATCTCTGAATTCTATGGGAATTATAGGTCTCCTGCTTCATTGGCCTATAGGCTATCTCTGAATTCTATGGGAATTATAGGTCTCCTGCCTCATTGGCCTATAGGCTATCTCTGAATTCTATGGGAATTATAGGTCTCCTGCTTCATTGGCCTATAGGCTATCTCTGAGTTCTATGGGAATTATAGGTCTCCTGCTTCATTAGCCTATAGGCTATATCTGAATTCTATGCTCTCGTGTCTTTAGCCGCCAATGGATCACAGAGTATCAATCTGTCTGTATGACAGAGGCTAGTGCTCTCACCGTAGTTCATTTTAAATTGTAATATTTTCATCATTTTACTTCAGATTCTAAGTATTAACCACACGACAATGATTTTGAGAAACCCAAAAACGTTATTATTTAAATGAAACTGTTCCACAAAAATTGACATGTAAAAATAATCATAACTGGCACACGGATAGGTAGAAATGGTAGGATAAACTGTAAGCTTCCCTAAACAGACAACAAAAGGTGAACGCGCAAGTGTGTGCACATTTAGGAGTTCCAGTGAACAGAGGGATGATATGTTAGCTAGCTGGCTATGGCTAGCTGGCTAACCCCCCCCCCATGATGGGTATAGGGAACAGTATCATGTATTAGGCCAAACCTATCCATGTTACATTGAACTGGGTGAATGGAATGTGAATAGCAGTCATCCGATATGCTTTAATAGAAACAAGGCCATGCTCATTAAAAAATGATTGTCCTCCCTCATCTTAAACAGCACCAACTGCCACTAGTGATGTACCATGACCTGACCAGTCGCAGGTGAATGTACTATTAATGTAGCCTACTTGTTATTTGAAATGACAAGGAGGGAGAACGTTTTGTTTTGTTTGGGGGGGGGGGGCTGGTAGGACATAGACTATGGATGGTCGATGATATCACAGCTTACTTTACTGTGCATGATGATTTCTGAATCCTGCCCCTCTCCTTTAACCTTCTGTACGTATTTGTCCTTGTTATAAACCAACCAACGGCCCCTCCGATCACGTTCAAGTCCCCTTCACATTCTAATGACGATTTAACAGTCATAAAGATTTAACGTACAAACTACAAAATGTATTTTGTGGATACAGATTAACTAGTCTAAATGTTTATCTGGATGTTTAATTTTAAAGTAGTAGTGTTTATATTAATAACGGAAACCATCAAAGATATGGTTTATTTGACCGTTTATAACGGTCAAATATCTCGCATGGGAGATATTATTCCGTTCTAATTTCATTACATTTAAATCCTTTATTCTGTCATTCTATTCACTGCATTGACTGGGTATGAACATAAATAATTAAATAAAATATATAAGAGGGTTCTATTTTCTACTATGCACTGAAAATCATGTGGATAATATAAGTCAATATTCACTGCAATGATTTGACGCACAAAATTACAATCCTGAGCAACGATATGATTTTAAAGCTTAATCATTGTGTCTCCAGTCAAAAACCCGCATGAAGCCATGATGTCCCGGTATTTCTATCAATCCGCAGGCAGGCAGGCGTGCACTTCACATTCTTACCGTTCTGTGAGGAGACCAAATGAAGCATCAGCACTCCAATGAACGCCACCGAGACCGACATAATTTCTGCTCTTCTTTTTCCAGCTAGCATCGACTCGGGTGGACGATTGTAGATGCCGGTAGCGGGGAAATTGGGTGGGGTGGGGTGGTCTGAATGATTGTGTGAGTGGACCGGGTTACCGGGTAGATACCGAGCTGATGGAAGAGAGCGGCCCCGTCTAATTCTCCAATCAGGTCACGCAAAAACAGCGGCGCGCTCGCTCACCAGAAGGGTGCTGACGCCACCTGTGCAGTGCCTGGTGCGCAGTGATAAAATGGTCAGTGCCTAACCTTAACCCCTGCTCTTACCCTAGCCTTAACAATAACCCTTACCATCTTACATTTCAACTGAAATAGGGGGGTAGAGAGATCCCAGGTGGAACAATTTAATCATGGTTTGTGCTAAGGAAGGAAGGAAGGGGGAAACTCATGAATATCCATGAGTCTTGACATAGAACCCGTCGGATGATTGGTTGAGCCTTCTTGAGTGCATGAAGTCACTCTGAGCCCTTACCAAAACATACAACATGGCGGACAATTTCTCTCGCCTTGGATCTGAAACCAGTAGTAACCACCAACTTCAATCAGTTATTTGTTAGTAACAATTGAAATACGAATCTGACAATCCCGCCGAGGAGGGCATGCTACGGTGTTTGATTCATATCGGGCATTTTCTTATGAAACTCAACTAGCTCGACATGCCAGGGGACATACTGTAGGCTTCCGGAGCCATCGGGTTAGCTAGTTATTATTCCACCATGGGCAACAACAACTAGTTTCCAGTTCGTTTTCAGCTAAATATGTTCCAACTCATAGTTAGTTTATCCAGTGACCACCGCATTTAGAAGAATAGCAACTCTAGCAAGCTGGCTGGCTAGCATGCTAACACACTGGCCATGCATTAGTCATTACCAGACCGTTTGTGGAAAGGTAAAAAAAAAATTCGTTTGCCCCCTTTTTTGAATGATCGGACAGTGAAACTAAAATAGATTGTTAGCTAGCTGGTGAGGGTTTCATTTATTTCCCAATTCATTTGGTGATCAAGCTGAAGCTGTGTTTCACAGCTCGGTCGGTGCTAACTGCTCATGTTATGCCGGCAGGTTTGCCAGTTCAAAAATGTCTAGACTAACCACTCAAAACCCACCCACAAGGCCTGAAAACTGTCCCAATATGGGGGGTTTTCGCAGCAAGAGGGAGTTGCCACATTTATCCAATAACTAACTAACTAAACTAATTTGAATAAACTACACTCGCCAGATAATTTTCCATTAATGGATGTCGATTTAACTCGTTTGACTGCTATGATTAAATAACGAGGCCCGAGGAGGTGTGGTAAATGGCCAATATACCTTGGCAAAGGGCTGTTAGAGTGCCTGTGTAACGGATGTGAAACGGCTAGCTTAGTTAGCGTGGGCGCTAAATAGCGTTTCAATCAGTGACGTCACTTGCTCTGAGACCTTGAAGTAGTAGTTCCCCTTGCTCTGCAAGGGCCGCGGCTTTTGTGGAGCGATGGGTAACGATGCTTCGAGGGTGACTGTTGATGTGTGCAGAAGGTCCCTAGTTCGCGCCCGGCTATGGGCGAGGGGACGGTCTAAATTTGTACTGTTACACCTGAACACAGCCCTTGTATATTGGCCATATATCACAAACCCCCGAGGTGGCTTATTGCTATTATAAACGTAATTAGAGCAGTAAAAATGTTTTGTCATACCCGTGGTATACGGCTGTTAGCCAATCAGCATTCAGGGCTCAAACCACCCAGTTTATAATTGTAAATAAATCCCCTTTGGCGTGTGCATAACTAAATGCGACTGGAGAGTTTGAGTGATGAAAGTTGGACAGAGGTTCTCGAAATCAGCGCAAGAAACACTTGGATGAACTTTTTAAAAAATAAGGCAATTGTGACTTGTTATGTTCCAGATGTTAAGACTACAACCCGTTATAAATTGCCTATTTGAACGATTGACTTGTCAAGATGACCCCACCACAGTCTGAAACGGACACACAGACACCTGGCTAAGCCCTGACCTCAGTTTGCAGTCAGGCTTTACTGGGACTTTTAATCCAATTTCACTGTCAACAGCATTAGTACATGGTGGCAATCATTCTGGAAATGATCGATCTTATCTTGTGTCTGAATGACCAAAACATTTCTCTCTCCTAGGCTAAATGATAAACACTAGGCCTACTGTAAACCCTTCATGTTAACTTTACATGACACCTTCCATTGCTTTTTGACCATCCCTGAAAGAATTAGGCCTACAATTAATTGCAAGCTCATACAAAGGTAAAGTTGAAAGGCAATGACAGAAAACTTTCAACACAAATGTGGTTCATATGTATACAGTACAAGCATGAATCGATTCATTGCTACCCCATATTTCAGGTAAACCAGCAAAAAGAACGAACCAATTTGTAGTCTGAATGTTGTCCGAGCGTTCCTAGAACAGTGCAGTTCTGCTGCCACCTAATGTACAGATACTGTAGATCAGTGGTGGAGAGAAAAAAAAGTCTCAAGTATTAAACTTGAGTAAAAATTTAAAAGCCAGGAGCACACTCCAACACTCAGCCATTCATTTACAAACAAAAGCATTTGTGTTTAGTGAGTCTGCCAGATAAGAGGGACTAGGGACGACCAGAGATGTTCTCTTGACAAAGTGCGTGACCATTGGACCATTTTCCTGTCAAATTGTAACGAGTACTTTTGGGTGTCAGGGAAAATGTATGGACCACTAGGCTACCTGCCACCTCTACACTCTAACCACTACGCTACCTGCCACCCCTACACTCTAACCACTAGGCTACCTGCCACCTCCACACTCTAACCACTAGGCTACCTGCCACCTCTACACTCTAACCACTAGGCTACCTGCCACCTCTACACTCTAACCACTAGGCTACCTGCCACCTCTACACTCTAACCACTAGGCTACCCTGCCACCTCTACACTCTAACCACTAGGCTACCCTGCCACCTCTACACTCTAACCACTAGGCTACCTGCCACCTCTACCTTCTAACCACTAGGCTACCTGCCACCTCTACACTCTAACCACTACGCTACCTGCCGCCCTATTGACAGTGTATGATAAATAATACTTCTAATGTTTAGTTTTTTTAAACACAAAAAAACCCCACTTGTTCTCATTTGAATCTGACGTTTATCGCAACGAGTAGCATTGCAAAAATACTACGGAAATAGATCTACCAAATCAACTAGTCATTTCTTATTTATTTTATTTTATTTTTACATATAGACAAAATAGACAATGAAACAAATCATGGATGCTATATTAGACAATCAGTGATAAACACAACACAACAAAGAGTAGAAAGAGTAGCTGCTGCCTTGGTATGTTGTGGTCTGCCTTGGTATGTTATGGTCTGCCTTGGTATGTTATGGTCTGCCTTGGTATGTTATGGTCTGCCTTGGTATGTTGTGGTCTGCCTTGGTATGTTATGGTCTGCCTTGGTATGTTGTGGTCTGCCTTGGTATGTTATGGTCTGCCTTGGTATGTTGTGGTCTGCCTTGGTATGTTATGGTCTGCCTTGGTATGTTATGGTCTGCCTTGGTATGTTATGGTCTGCCTTGGTATGTTATGGTCTGCCTTGGTATGTTATGGTCTGCCTTGGTATGTTGTGGTCTGCCTTGGTATGTTATGGTCTGCCTTGGTATGTTATGGTCTGCCTTGGTATGTTATGGTCTGCCTTGGTATGTTGTGGTCTGCCTTGGTATGTTATGGTCTGCCTTGGTATGTTGTGGTCTGCCTTGGTATGTTATGGTCTGCCTTGGTATGTTGTGGTCTGCCTTGGTATGTTATGGTCTGCCTTGGTATGTTGTGGTCTGCCTTGGTATGTTGTGGTCTGCCTTGGTATGTTATGGTCTGCCTTGGTATGTTGTGGTCTGCCTTGGTATGTTATGGTCTGCCTTGGTATGTTGTGGTCTGCCTTGGTATGTTGTGGTCTGCCTTGGTATGTTGTGGTCTGCCTTGGTATGTTATGGTCTGCCTTGGCGGCAGCTAATGGGGATCCATAATATATACAATACTACTGTATATACTTGTCCAGATATATATATTTTTTATGGATCTAATAAAAACTTATTTTAATGTTATGGTAATTACTAATGTATACACATTGTATTAAATATATAACATTTCGATATGGCTGTGGTCTACTATAGAGTTTCCTTTAAATGACATTTGTCTTCTTTTTTAACATTTAAAGCATCTTTTCAGATAGCGTTCCTTGAATAACGTTTTAGATCAATAAGATACACATCATGTCTTATGGCACTTTACTGTTGCGAGTAAAAGTACACACCCTTTGCACAGTCCTTAAAATTACATCTCAAATACTTTCGTTTCTTCCCCCTACCGATCTACACAACTCACTACACAACACTACACACAACCCACTACATAACTTACTATATAACCCACTACACACAACCCACTACATAACTTACTATACAACCCACTACACACAACTCACTACACAACCCACTACATAACCTACTACACAACCTACTATAAAACCCACTACACAACCTACTATAAAACCCACTACATAACCTACTACACAACCTAATACATAACCCACTACACAACCTACTACACAGCCCACTACATAACCCACTACATAACCTACTACATAACCTACTACATAACCCACTACACAACCTACTACACAGCTCACTACATAACCCACTACATAACCTACTACATAACTTACTATACAACCCACTACACACAACCCACTACATAACCTACTATAAAACCCACTACACAACCTACTACACAACCCACTACACAACCTACTATAAAACCCACTACATAACTTACTACACAACCCACTACACAACCTACTATAAAACCCACTACATAACCTACTATAAAACCCACTACACAACCTACTATAAAACCCACTACATAACCTACTATAAAACCCACTACATAACCTACTATAAAACCCACTACATAACCTACTATAAAACCCACTACATAACCTACTATAAAACCCACTACACAACCTACTATAAAACCCACTACATAACCTACTACACAACCTACTATAAAACCCACTACATAACCTACTATACAACCCACTACATATCTTACTATACAACCCACTACACAAACTATTGTACAACCCACTACACAAGCTACTGTACAACCCACTACACAACCTACTATAAAACCCACTACATAACTTACTATACAACCCACTACACAAGCTACTGCACAACCCATTACACAACCCACTATAAAACCCACTACATAACCCACTACACAACCCACTACGTAACCTACTACATAATCCACTACATAACCTACTACACAACCTACTACATAACCCACTACATAACCTAATATAAAACCCACTACATAACCTACTGTACAACCCACTACACAGTGTTTTTGGCATTAGAATTTTTGTTATTGTACCACTTACAAACACAACTCTAACTCAGAGATAGGTATTCAGAAGACTTAGAGGAAACTCTGCCATTTTACCTGGGCTTTGCTCCTTTCATATTTATTTTGATCCTGACACACTCCCAAGTCCCTGCCGGTGACAAGCATACCCATAACATGATGCAGCCACCACAATATTGCAAGATAACATGATGCTGCCACCAAAATACTTGAAAATATAGAGGATTTCACTTTGTATTCTGTTTTATTGGATTTGACCCAACCCTGTAGTTTGAATCTTTTTTTAGTACTATTTAAAAATAAAAATATATAATTTTAATTTACCGTGTTACTTAACTGCGTTTTTGCAAAGGTTTGAATATTGCTGTTCATCAATGACTCCCAACCAAATTTACTGAGCTTGAGCTGAGCAATTTTGACAAACACAATGAATAAATGTGGCCAAGAGTTGTGCAAAGTTGGTAGAATCTAATTCACAATGATTCACAGCTGTAATGGCTGCCAAAGGTGCTTTTGTTTTTCATTTTTAATTCACTTGGAAAATTATTTCAAATTTTTCCTTCACTTTAGAAATGTGGAATAGGTTGTGCACATCGGTAGGAAATAAATCTAATTTTATAAAATGTTTAGATTTTCTTTTAAGGCGGCAAAATGTGAAGACTGTGCAAGGGGTGTGTAGACTTTTACTAAGCACTGTATGCGTCCCTCCACAATATATATTACATATTTAAATGTCAACCCTCAACATGTATAATACCATATGCATAGAACATTCCAGATTCACATCTGCATACAATATACAGGTGTAGAATCTTAATTTGATCACCTTGTTGTTGCAGGAGATGTCGTGCTCAGCAGGAAATGCAAACGTGGATTGTATTCAAGGTTTAAAAAGGCTTCCACTTAAAAATGTCAGACTTAATTTGCCCTAACTAAAAATGTATCAACCGATACAAAAATATCCATTAATTATAATCCACACAATAATAAAAATGTCCTATTGCTGCAGGATTAGTTTCCTGCTGTGAGAAACTGGGCAAATTAAGATCCTAAACCTGTAGAGACATCACATTCCCGTGACATAAACTTTCCCTCCACTCTATAGCACCCACCCTCTCTCGGGGTCTGAGGGGAGGGTTCATCTCCCTGGACACCATGTCTGTCAGCCCCACAGGGCCAATGGGTTGTATAAACCCAGACACAGCGGCTACGCCTTCCTTTGATGTCAACCAACGAGACCAGAAATGTGTATTCTGTGCCTCGAGGGCAAAGCCTTCCCACAAAACCAGTGTTAACCATCATGCATCACTGGAGCTCCTGCATGTCTGCATATTCTACCACCGCTCTCCTCTCTCAGACTTCTCAGTCTCTGTTCACACTTTATGTAGTGTCATCTAGTATGGAAAGGAGGCAACAATGGCTCTCCCGACTGAAGAGTGAATTCGGCAACAGCCCCTTGGTCTCCAACGTGGCTTTCGGCTTCATCCTGATGGGCTTGGAGAAGCTGGTTGAGCTGGAGTTCGAGTGTCCGTGCGACCCCAAATGGAACGGGCTGTTTTCTTCCGCCTTCTTCGTCATTCCAGCTATCATGGCCTTCATGCTGATGCTAATCATCCAGGACTGCAGGTACGACCTGAGCGGCTGCCCCAGGACAGTGTCCATCTCCAGCCTGGTTCCGCCCATCGTCTGGCTGATCCTGCTCTTCCTGGATGGACAGTACTTTGCGTGCGCGCTAACAGACTGGAACGGCAGGTTTGTGATTGTTGACAAGGCGGCTCCTCAGAAGTGGTGTGAGCCGCCGCATGACGACGGCACGCTGCAGGATCTCATGGTGCACTCTCAGGAATTATTTGTGGAGTCTCAGGTGAGGAAAACACACTGGGATCAGTTTCCCGGATGAAGATTATGCCTTGTCCTGGACTAAAACACACTATCAATGGAAATGTTTCAATGACAAGGATTTTTAGTCCAGGACTATGCTTAATCTGGGTCTGGTAAACCGGCCCCTGATTTTTATTGTTGGTGTCTGTGCCATTAAGAAAAGTAAAGTATATCATAAAACTATTAAAAAAAAATGTGTTCATGATGAATAGATATTTTTTGTTGTTGTAATGTGTGTCTATACTGAACAGGCATATTCTTCCTTGACCCTCGTACATGTGGGGTGATAGGTAGCATAGAGGTGGGCCAGACAACTGGAGGCTCGCCGGTTCGATTCCCGGGTCCAACGGGAAACATTTCCTACATATTGTTTCCTGACATTGTGCCCATGAGCAATGCACTTAGGCATTGCTCCAGGGTTGAAGCACTGCGGTTGACCCTGTGCTTTCATCCCATCTGTATGTGTGTCTTGGTTTTCCTGGGGGGGTTGACTTGTAAGCAAGAAAACACAGTTCTGTTTTCCAAGTAGCACACGGGATACAAACCCAGGTCTCCCACGGGAGCAACCAACGTCTTAGACCAATAGGAAATTCACTATTGGGCACTGGGCAGACACTGGTTTTGAAGTTCGCAGGCAGAGTTACCTCCTCACGTGACCATAAAAATAAAATAAAATTAACTAGGCAAGTCAGTAAAAAACGAATTCATATTTACAATGACGGCCTACCCTGGCAACGCTGGGACAATTGTGCACCACCCTATGGGACTCCCAATCACGGCTAGTTGTGATACAGCCTGGATTCAAACCAGGGTGTCTGTAGTGACACCTCTAGCACTGAGATGCAGTGCCTTTAGACCGCTGAACCAGGGTCTGTAGTGACGCCTCTAGCACTGAGATGCAGTGCCTTTAGACCGCTGAACCAGGGTCTGTAGTGACGCCTCTAGCACTGAGATGCAGTGCCTTTAGACCGCTGAACCAGGGTCTGTAGTGACGCCTCTAGCACTGAGATGCAGTGCCTTTAGACCGCTGAACCAGGGTCTGTAGTGACGCCTCTAGTACTGAGATGCAGTGCCTTTAGACCGCTGAACCAGGGTCTGTAGTGACGCCTCTAGCAGAGATGCAGTGCCTTTAGACCGCTGAACCAGGGTCTGTAGTGACGCCTCTTGCACTGAGATGCAGTGCCTTTAGACCGCTGAACCAGGGTCTGTAGTGACGCCTCTAGCAGAGATGCAGTGCCTTTAGACCGCTGAACCAGGGTCTGTAGTGACGCCTCTAGCAGAGATGCAGTGCCTTAGACCGCTACGCCACTCAGGAGGCCCCCTGACCGACTCATGTCCACTACATCCACAAGATGTATTTTCTTCTAATGAAGTCTTCTTCTCCTTCTAGGTTATTGGTATTGCTCTGTTGATATTCATCTGTGTGGGACTCATAGTGTACGTGATCAGAGAGAGCTGCCAGCAGGAAGAGGAACTGCAGGAAGTCAACAACACTTACGAGATGTATGAGATGACATGACTTCGAACAACATCGTTAAGCCAAAACCTGTTTTTTGAAGCTAAGGGGAAGAGAATTCATAATGTTTTCTCTACAAATGCCTCAAGACAGCAAGACCTTGTTTCTCCAGCAACTTCTAAAGGGAAGTGAACACTGCCGGTACCTCCCTCTCCAACCAAGGTGCATGAACAGAGGTGCAAACTGGAGGAGAGGAGGAAATTCGCCAACTCTTGGCGATAGAAATGCTTGTTCTTGTTAAAAACCAACATGTTTTGGCCTGTAGCCTTCTTCAGGGTCCAGTGACTTTTACCTTTCCTGCAAACTGTACATGAATGTTATACGTTTGGAAATGATACTTTTCTGATGAACAGTTTTTTATCGTAGCAATGGGGGGGGGGGGGGGTATTTTTGTAGGTCTATCTGCGCTTTAGAAATGTTCTCTGTAGGTGTCAAAATGTGTCCCAATTTTTGTAAATATTAAAATGTGTTAAGGTATGGTCACGTTTGTATGTAAGGTAGTTATATCGACTAATAAAATCATTTTTTCCTAATTTTTTTGGATAGATTTGGTCAGGTTGCGTTGACATCAAATAGCCCAGCTATAATTTATACTCAACAATCAAATAGGAGCTTTTACAAACATCGGTACAAATGATGTGTTTATTCAATTAGGTGACGTCTGTACCTCTCTTTGCCCAACAGCAGATGGACTCACACACGACATCTGGCACAATTTCTGAGACCCAGCAGGAGCTGTGGACATAAATATCGACTCCCAGTTTTAACCCCAACCCTGGTTACTGGGCTGTCTAATGTGTCACCTCTTGTTTTGAGCTTTGGTTACATTGTGGACATTCTAAGACCAGGACAAGGGTACAAAGTAACAAAGGCCATTTTACTTGTGCGTGAGTTAGTCCCTGTGTTCAATGGATTATGACAATTTAGCAGGTTATCATTGGTCCCAGCACAGAATATCTGGCATGGAACTGACCCGGTGCTGTGGGAGTCAAAGGTCAGTTTGAAGCTCAGTTGGTCGTTACTCAGTTTCTGATTGTCTCAGTCCAGGGACTAATGTCTGGAGTGATAGACACTGCATCCTGCCTTTTGTCGACAGGGGCAGTTTGTTATCAACCTGCCCCAGTAAGGATAGAATTGTTAGGGTTCAAATATTAATAGAAACATCGGGAGTAGTAAACGCATCCGACCTGATCCCAGATCTGTGCTTGTCTTTCCAACTATTAAAGACCCACATAAGTTGTCAAGACAACACAAACAGATCTGGGACCAGGCTACGTACTATTCTAAAAACATGATAACAAAGTAACTTACAAAGGAAGAGGAAGCTTTCCACCCTCCGGGTAAAAGTGGGCCCATTACTTCTGAAGCAGCCATAGGGTTTCAACGATCCTCGCAGCAGAAGATAACTTTCCATTTACAGTGACAGAATGTCGGCCAATCATGATTGATACGACGAATGAGGTCATCATGACATTTTCCCTCCTCTATGTCACTGTCTGTCTCTCGAGTATACCGCATTATAATTTTTTTTGAATCCATATGTTCAAGAAAATTGAGAATGACGCATTATATACAAAAATATATATTTTGATATTGATAAAATATTCATTTTATGGATAAAATATGAATGGTATTGATCATTTGCTGATTGATCAATGAATATATTCATATCTCAAAACATGACTTAATCACTTCACTTTAATCCTACAAAACGCAAAACCCATCTTACGTCTGCCAGGCAAGCCGGGGTTACGAGCAACACCCACATCAGCAGAGTCGCTTTCATATCAGCTGAAGTGGGGACACAATCCAGGACATTTTATGGGAGTTTGTCCTCAGGTGACGACCTCCTTTATGTCTCTTAACAAAGTCGATTTGGAAACACTGCCTTGTAGAGTGGTTTAATGGCTTGGCCTCTGTGCAGTCTAGGCAACCTCTGCATGACAACCACTTCTCTGTCCATAGTGACGATGTCAACCATCTTAGCTGCTCCCCTCGCCTAAACCTTGGAGAGGTTGTCGGGCGGGTCGAAGGCGAGAATGAGGCCGACAAGGAGGACGACAAAAGGTTGCAAGATCAAATCCCCTGAGCTGACAAGGTAAAAATCTGTCGTTCTGACCCTGAACAAGGCAGTTAACCCACTGTTTCGAGGCCGTCATTGAAAATAAGAATTTGTTCTTAACTGACTTGCCTAGTTAAATAAAATAAATCATGACCAAAGTCCTCCAGGTCCTGTGGAAGAGGAACCCACCCATATTCGGCATGAGTCAGAAATCTGCTTTCTGGAAGGCGGCGTTGTAACCGGTTTGTACCAGGTTCTGTGATAAATGCCATGGAGTACAGTGCCTTCAGAAAGTATTCACACCCATTCACTTTTTCTACATTTTGTTGTTGGAGATGTTTGTCACTGGCCTACACACAATACCCCATAATATCAAAGTGTTTCATTTTTTACAAATTAATGAAAAGTTGAAATGTCTTGGGTCAATAACTATTCAACCCCGTTGTTATTTTTATGTATTTATTTAACCTTTATTTAACTTGGCAAGTCAGTTAAGAACAAATTCTTGTTTACATTGACGGCCTACCAAAAGGCAAAAGGCCTCCTGCGGGATGGGGGCTGGGATTAAAAATTTAAAATAACATAAATATAGGACAAAACACACATCACGACAACAGAGACAACACAACACTACATAAAGAGAGACCTAAGACAACAACATAGCAAGGCAGCAACACATGACAACACAGCATGGTAGCAACACAACATGACAACAACATGGTAGCAACACAACATGGTAGCAGCACAACATGACAACAACATGGCAGCAACACAACGTGGTAGCAGCACAAAACATGGTACAAACATTCTTGGGTAAGCCTAAATAAGTTCAGGAGTAAACATTTGCTTAACAAGTCACAAAATAAGTTGCATGGACTCACTCTGTATGCAATAATAGTGTTTAACCTGATTTTTGAATAACTACTTCATATCTGTACCCAACACATACAGATAATTGTAAGGTCCTTCAGTCGATCAGTGAATTTCAAACACAGATTCAACCATAAAAACCAGGGAGGTTTTCCAGTGCCTCACAAAGAAGGGCACCTATTGGTAGATGGGTAAACAATGAATATCACTTTGAGCATGATGGAAGTTACCAATTACACTTTGGATGATGTCTCAATACACCCAGTCACTACAAAGATACAGGTGCCCTTCCTAACTCAGTTGCCGGAGACAAAGGAAACTGCTCAGGGATTTCACCATGAGGCCAATGGTGACTTTGAAATGGTTACAGAGTTTAACGATAGGAGAAAACTGAGGATGTATCAACAACATTTTAGTCACTCCACAATACTAACCTAATTGACAGAGTGAAAAGAAGTACGTCTGTACAGAATAAAAATATTCCAAAACATGCATCCTGTTTGCAACAAGGCACTAAAGTAAAACTGCAAAGAATGTGGAAAAGCAATTTACTTTTTGTCCTGAATACAAAAGGGTTATGTTTGGGGCAAATCTAAACACATTATTGAGTACCACTCTCCATATTTCTAAGCATAGTGGTGGCTGCATCGTGATGGGTATGTTTGTAATTGTTAAGGACTGGGGAGTTTTTCAGGATAAAAAATTTATGGAATGAAGCTAAGCACAGGCAAAATCCTGGAGGAAAACCTGGTCCAGTCTGCTTTCCACATGACGCTGGGAGATTAAATAACCTTTTCAGCACAACACAAGGCCAAATATACACTGGAGTTGTTTACCAAGAAGACAGTGAATTTTCCTGAGTGCTGAGTTACAGTTACAGACCTAAAAATGGTTGTCTGGCTATGATCAAAAACGAATTTGACAGAGCTTGAAGAATTTTGAAAAAAAATTATGGGCAAATATTGTACAATCCAGGTGTGGAAAGCTCTTAGAGACTTACCCAGAAATACTCAGAGCTGTAATCGCTGCCAAAGGTGATTCTAACATGTTTTTACTTAGTGGGTTGAATACTTATCTGATCAAGATATATATTTACAAATGTTGTTAGAATGTTTTTGTGTAAAAATAATTACAATTAAATCCATTTTGATCCCACTTTGTAGCACAACAAAATATGGGAAAAGTCAAGGGGGGGGTGAATACTTTCTGTGTGCCCTAAGTCTCGAGAATGTAAGCTATGACGTTGGTGACTCTCCGGGGTAATTTCATCTTGTCTGTCAACTCTGTGGGTGTGAATGTGATGTAGGACAGAGGTGACGGGGCGATGACCAAATGAGCTTCACCGTGGATGGTCCATCTGACACTGTATACCAGAGGAAGATCGTCCCTCCACCAATCCCAGGATCCGTAAAACTTCCATCCTGGTGAGAATGGATCAACTCGCTGTCTTCAAGGACCCGAGCAATCATTTCAGCCATGTTCTTGTGAAATCCGAAAAAGGACACTTCAAGTGTCCTTGAGTGAAGCATGATTTTCGGATGTTTACTTCACCAAAGATGTTTTAATGGAAGGCACCAGTGTTAAAGGATGGTGATGTAGGTGTAGTGGGGGGAATTCTGCTTTATGTATTTCACTGGTCATTCCCAAAGCCAACACTTACTTTGGCCACCTTTCCTTCCAGTTCTCTGCTGCCTATGACGTGAATGAATTGCAAAGGAAGCTGGAGACGGAAGCTGGAGACTTATATCTCCCTCTCTAACTTTAAGCATCAGCTGTCAGAGCAGCTTACAGATCATTGTACAATACCTGTACACAGCCCATCTGTAAATGGCACACCCAACTACCTCATCCCCATATTGTTATTTATTTTTTTGCTCTTTTGCACCCCAGTATCTCCACTTGCACATCATCATCTGCACATCCATCACTCCAGTGTTCATGCTAAATTGTAATTATTTTGCCAATATGACCTATTTATTGCCTTACCTCCCCAACCTTACTACATTTAAATATCTTGTCATTTTAATTGATGACGGCCTCTCTTTCAAAATTGCATTTTCAACAACTTACAAAAAAATTGAAGCTGAAATTGGGATTTTATTTTAGGAATAAGGCCTGTTTTTCTTTTGAAGCCAGAAGGAGGCTAGTATCAGCTACATTTATGCCTTTACTAGACTATGGGGATATTTTATATATGAATGCTTCCGCTCAGTGTTTGAGATCAATTGACACTCTTTACCATGGCACTTTGAGCTTTATTTTAAACTGCAAAACCCTTACGCACCACTGCACTTTGTATACCAGGGTTGGCTGGCCTTCTCTAGTCACTCGTAGGCTCAGTCACTGGTATACTTTTATTTAAAAAGCCATTTTGGGTTTACTACCTTTTTATATGTGCATTTTTATTGTTCAGAAATGTGGTGGGTACTCTCTTCGTTCGCTGGACTTTATCCTGCTAACTGTTCCAAATGTCCGAACTGAATTTGGTAAAAGGGCTTTTATGTACTCTGCGCCATCGTCTTGGAACACCTTACAAAATACTTTTAAACTGGAAGAACTTGTCCCGATTGGTGTTTTTAAATCACTGATGAAGGATTTTGAGGCTGATTGCCTGACCTGTCAATGTTTTTAATTTGCTGTTTTATACTCTTGTGAATTCAATGGTTTTTACTAGATTACTTGTAGTTTTTCATGTTGTCTGTCTGTAATTTTTTTGTAATGACTTGGTGCTGCCTATCTTGGCTAGGGCGCTCTTGAAAAAGAGATTTTAACCTCAATGAGCCCTTCCTGGTTAAATAAAGGTTAAATAAAAAAAATTAAAAAACATTTGCACACACTGTACATAGCTTTTTCTATTGTGTTATTGGCTGTATGTTTTGTTTATTCCATGTGTAACTCTGTGTTGTTTTTGTCGCACTGCTTTGCTTTATCTTGGCCAGGTCACAGTTGTAAATGAGAACTTGTTCTCAACTGGCTTACCTGGTTAAATAAAGGTGAAATAGTTTTTTTTAATTTTTTTTTTTTAAATGTACCAGTGGTTTGACACTTGCACCACTGTGATGTCATGGCCTTTGGAATGAAGCTCTTCCATGATGACTCTCATGTTGACCCAGTGGCTTCCGTCCAATGGGTACACCAGGATTTTACCCCTATAGACACTATTGGACAGAGTGACAAGCAGTACAGCCAATGAGATCAGGGTTGGTTGATATATCCACTCACCCATGGTGAATTGTTCACTGGAAACCTTAATAAAATACAAGGAAGTAGATGTCAATCAATCCCATTACTTAACTAGCTATCGGCTATAGTTTTGATCACATTCTATAACATCAGACATGTATAGGAATCAAATAATAAAAATCTCTATTTGGTCCTTTTTATACATTTGTTTTTGATCTGTCAGGTCAACATTCAACTAATAGGTAACCTAATCTATGCTAACATATACTGTCATCCTGGTCCTATCCTAGATCACAATTTCATACTGGCTCATGCTTGGCGGGGTCGTGTTTTGGAGGAAGCATGGCTATCGACCTTTACCTCTCCCGAGTTAGTACGGGAGTTGCAGCGATGTTACAAGACTGTAACTACCAATTGGATATCACAAAAAAATATATTAAAAAAAAATGTTATACTGGGTCATATTCAGATAGACTCATAGTTGCGCAAGATCATATGATACATCTGGGTCAGACCTGGGTTCAAATACAATTTGATATAATTTGAAGTACTTTAGCTGTGAATAAGCTTTCATAGAGCTTTGCTGTGGGGATGAAACCGGTAGAAAAATGTTCAAATCCGGCATTCCAAACAGACTTAAGCAAACGCACAAAAGTATTTGAACGATTTCAAATAGTATCTGAACCCAGGTCTTATCTGGGGGAGGGTTTATGGTTATGCAACCAGCCATTATGCCATAGTATATTCTGACTGCTGAAAATCACATTAGGAAGCACAGAATGGGTTGCGGATAGGAGGAGCAGCTGGTCTGGTGGTCCCAGATCTGTTGTTACTGTTATGAAATGGGGGGGAAGGTCAATGTTAGGACACACACACACACACACACACACACACACACACACACACACACACACACACACACACACACACACACACACACACACACACACACACACACACACACACACACACACACACACACACACACACACACACACACACACACACACACACACACACACACACACACACACACACACACACACACACACACACACACACACACACACAACCCAGGATACTCTTGCACACTCCATCCCCAGGTGGCAGCAAACGAGTCTTGGTGCTAAGCCAAGACTTGATAAGCACATTTGGTGCCGCCAATGACGCTGATCAGTCAGAGTGTCAGCTTGGAGAGCTTGAGGCTGCTGGTTGGTTTGGTGGACGTGAGGCTGTTGGTTGGTTTGGTGGACATGAGGCTGTTGGTTGGTTTGGTGGATGTGAGGCTGCTGATTGGTTTGGTGGACGTGAGACTGCTGATTGGTTTGGTGGATGTGAGGCTGATGGTTGGTTTGGTGGACGTGAGACTGCTGATTGGTTTGGTGGACGTGAGGCTGTTGGTTGGTTTGGTGGACGTGAGGCTGTTGGTTGGTTTGGTGGACATGAGGCTGTTGGTTGGTTTGGTGGACTTGAGGTTGCTGGTTGGTTTGGTGGACGTGGGGCTGTTGGTTGGTTTGGTGGACGTGAGGCTGCTGATTGGTTTGGTGGATGTGAGGCTGATGGTTGGTTTGGTGGACGTGAGACTGCTGATTGGTTTGGTGGACGTGAGGCTGCTGGTTGGTTTGGTGGACGTGAGGCTAGACGTGACCCCTAGACAAAGCGAGTGCAACAATATCAGCAGGCTAGTCGTTGGTTTCGTAACAGTGCCGTCTTGTCAAGTCTGTTAGTTTGGTTTGACAATCACCATCGGCGTTGTCATGGCAACACCAACCGCTCTGGAACTAAGCTATGTATCAACTCCTACTGCTCATACATCCTAAGAAATTGTTTGATAAATCACACAGGACATAGCCTGAAATCCATCACCTTTTTTTTTGTGCTAACATTCTACTCCTTGTACTCTTGTGTCATTGTTTGGCATGACAAGGAGTGGAATGTTAGCACAAACAGACTGGATTTCTCCAGGCTACGCAGACCACTCATGTCATAAAATGAATTGGGACTGTATGAGTATGAGATGAATATGTAGACCTTCACATTAGGTTATGTTTCATTAGATAGACCTCGAAAAGTGCGATGAATAAAGCCCCCCCCCCCTCCCCCACGCCACTCTTTCATAAACACAGGCAGCACATTAGTTAAATTTGACCTGCGATGATGTAATATTGTCACCACAAGGCAAATGAGCACAGAGGATTAAAACTTGAGAGATCACAACACGCCTCATGATAAGAACCTGCGAATGTTCAAACCAATCATCCATTCAGCGTGTTGTTGAGTAGCCTACTTTACGACATCACTTTAAATTCATAACATTGGCAGAGGGTGGCAGCACACTTCATATATTTTCTCAGTTTGTGACATTCAGTTTAGGGGACATGCATGCTGTTACCATGTTGTTCATTTCTAGTTTAAGGGACATGCATGCTGTTACCATGTTGTTCATTTCTAGTTTAAGGGACATGCATGCTGTTACCATGTTGTTCATTTCTAGTTTAAGGGACATGCATGCTGTTACCATGTTGTTCATTTCTAGTTTAAGGGACATGCATGCTGTTACCATGTTGTTCATTTCTAGTTTAAGGGACATGCATGATGTTACCATGTTGTTCATTTCTAGTTTAAGGGACATGCATGCTGTTACCATGTTGTTCATTTCTAGTTTAAGGGACATGCATGCTGTTACCATGTTGTTCATTTCTAGTTTAAGGGACATGCATGCTGTTACCATGTTGTTCATTTCTAGTTTAAGGGACATGCATGCTGTTACCATGTTGTTCATTTCTAGTTTAAGGGACATGCATGATGTTACCATGTTGTTCATTTCTAGTTTAAGGGACATGCATGATGTTACCATGTTGTTCATTTCTAGTTTAGGGGACATGCATGATGTTACCATGTTGTTCATTTCTAGTTTAGGGGACATGCATAATGTTACCATGTTGTTCATTTCTAGTTTAAGGGACATGCATGATGTTACCATGTTGTTAATTTCTAGTTTAGGGGACATGCATGATGTTACCATGTTGTTCATTTCTAGTTTAGGGGACATGCATGATGTTACCATGTTGTTAATTTCTAGTTTAAGGGACATGCATGATGTTACCATGTTGTTCATTTCTAGTTTAAGGGACATGCATAATGTTACCATGTTGTTCATTTCTAGTTTAGGGGACATTCAACATTTTACCATGTTGTTCATTTCTAGTTTAGGGGACATGCATGATGTTACCATGTTGTTCATTTCTAGTTTAAGGGACATGCATAATTTTACCATGTTGTTAATTTCTAGTTTAGGGGACATGCATGATGTTACCATGTTGTTCATTTCTAGTTTAGGGGACATGCATAATGTTAACCATGTTGTTAATTAAAGTCTATCCATCATCACAAAACATCTCTTTACCGAACACAGTCAATTCAAAGCATCTTCCTCAGCCGACAGCAGTCAGACACTGCTCTGTCTAACATAAACACCTTTTCCTTGAGCTACTGACTCCCCCCGTATAACGACGGCAGGAATCCCGGATCATTTGTTTCATCATTATTGTAATAAATTGTTGCTAAGAATAGTAGCGGCATTAGCCAGTTGACAGTAAAGTCCTTCAGATCATTTCATGTGGTGGGGTTCCGCTTTTAAAGCTAAACATTTTGTTTTACATGGATTATATATATATTTTTAAACAACGGAATCCTTCAAGATGACGTCCCTTGATGAGGTGGGGCTGCTGAGATTCCGGATGGGAATGGTCTGATGCTGGAAGAAAGGTTGGAGGAAGATCCCAAGAGTACCGGCTATACAGCCTACTGCAAAGATCCACAGGAACAGACGATCCAATACCATCGCCACGTACTTCCAGTCCTCAATCACCTGGAGAACACAGGGTCAGAAAAGGAGAGAGAGAACGGTCTAGAGAAGAGACTCAAATGTCTGGGGGAGTAAAGCAGCATGATCACCCACACATCCATCCATCCACACACCCACATCCATTCACACATCCACCCACCCACCCACATCCTCCCACATCCATCCATCCACCCACCCACCCACATCCATTCACACATCCACTCACCCACCCACCCACATCCATCCACCCACATCCATCCATCCACCCATCCACCCACATCCATCCACCCACATCCATCCATCCACCCACCACCCACATCCATCCACCCACATCCATTCACACATCCACTCACACACCCACATCCATCCACCCACCCACATCCATCCACATTCATCCACCCACCCACCCACATCCATTCACACATCCACTCACCCACCCACATCCATCCACCCACTTACACATCCACTTACACACCCACATCCATCCACCCACTTACACATCCACTCACACACCCATCCATCCACCCACCCACCCACCCACCCACCCACCCACTCACTCTTTCACACATCCATCCATTCATTCACACATCCATCCATTCATTGCAGAACAAGTGAAAAAAGAGAGAGGATGATCAACTGTACAAAATGCTGCAGAAGAAAGTTTAATATCAGAGCTGTAGCTCCGCCCACAGGTATTTTGTATTTATTAGGGATCCCCATTAGGCGTTGCCAAGGCAGCAGCTACTCTTTCCTGGGGTTTATTATGGATCCCCATTAGTTCCTGCCAAGGCAGCAGCTACTCTTTCCTGGGGTTTATTATGGATCCCCATTAGTTCCTGCCAAGGCAGCAGCTACTCTTTCCTGGGGTTTATTATGGATCTCCATTAGGCGTTGCCAAGGCAGCAGCTACTCTTTCCTGGAGTTTATTATGGATCCCCATTAGGCGTTGCCAAGGCAGCAGCTACTCTTCCTGGGGTTTATTATGGATCCACATTAGGCGTTGCCAAGGCAGCAGCTACTCTTTCCTGGGGTTTATTATGGATCCCCATTAGGCGTTGCCAAGGCAGCAGCTACTCTTCCTGGGGTTTATTATGGATCCACATTAGGCGTTGCCAAGGCAGCAGCTACTCTTTCCTGGGGTTTATTATGGATCCCCATTAGGCGTTGCCAAGGCAGCAGCTACTCTTTCCTGGGGTCCAAAAACATTACGACACATACACACATAAAAACAAAAGACTGAAGAGCTTTGAAGTTCAATCTCCAGCTGGACAGAAGAAAAATGGTCCTTCCAGACAGATTTCAGTTTTTATATTGGACAGAAAAGTAGCTTTTCCAACCTACCATCTTATTGTGTTCTGATTTTCTGCATTTCTGATGTGATAGATACGATAAACCAATTTTTGCAGCAAACAAAAACAGCAATTCAAATAAGACCAGATTGACTCACAGTCTTGTTGTCGTCGTCTCTAATCATGTAGTCAGCGACGTATCGCACCCCGTCCACAGCTTCCTGTAGGTCAGGACTGTGACTGAAGTCAGAGCTGGAGCTGCCACACCACGGGCGACCAGACAGTTTCTCCGTGGGCAGAAACCCCTCTTGTGTCCTCACACTCCTGAATGAATTAATTAATTTCAATGAATAAATTATACATTTTCTTTACATGTCAAGGGAACCATCTGTTACAGGTTTTTTTTTTTTACAGTAAATTCATAATCTGTTGATTACATCTTCTGGTGATCACCTGACCACAATAAAACAAAAGAAAAATAAATAATAATAATAATAATGGTGCATGATAGAAATAGTATAATTACCTTTTTCTGAGGTAGTAGGACCCAGGAGATAGGAGGAATGGCGAAGAGGAAGGAGAGGAGGCCACGCCAGGGTCCATCCCTGGGCTAGCCTCCTTGGTCTTCTGGACCGACTGCTGCCTCCTCTGACGGAGCCGCTGTCTGGCCGAGTTGTTCTGGGGGTGCCTCATGCACAGCAGGGCAGGCAGCCAGTCCAGGAACAAAACTTTAACCCAGTGGGGCATGGTGTGTGTGCTGGGGGAACGGTGATGGACGTTCAGAACACACACACTGGTGACGATGGAGAAGGTTACGAGAACCATGGTGAACATCAGGTATTTACCTAGCAGATCAGAGAAAAGAGTGTGAAGAAGCATCTCATTTAAAAATGTCATTGTTTTTCCTAATAAAAATGTTGAACTTGACCTTTCTTTTAATTTACACTGTACATTCAACAGTCAAATAATATTTTCTCAGATAAGTTGGATAAAAAAATAAATAATTAAGTACTATTGTTGCAGCCCTACTTAACACTAAGCTTATGCATGAGCCATCACATAATGGTGATGGAGAAGGTCACCAGCACCTTGGTGAATATCAGGACCTGTGTGCACAAAGCAGAAGTGCTGATCCAGGATCAGGTCCCCACTGGCAATATAATCTTATTCATTATGATCTAAAAAAAGGTCAAACTGATTCCAGATCAGCACTCCTACTAAATCCTTAACCCTTTGTTAATACTGGCCCTGGCACAGAGCTTACCAATCAGGGGCACGTCCAGCGAGGTTGGCGGTACGATCTTAGATATCAGCAACAGGAACACAGTGAGGGCCAACAGTACAGAGACACACAGACTGATCTTCTCTCCACAGTCACTGGGCAGGTAGAAGACCAACACAGCCAGAGAGGTGATGAGGACACAGGGGATAATCAGATTTATGGTGTAGAACAACGGCTTCCTGGAAATAAATTGAATTGAGCAGAATTTAATTGAATCTTATCTGAGGTACAAATAATACAAGTTGTGTAGCCTATGATTCCAGATGACAGCACATGAAAGCATTAATAAAAACAAGTATTTCCAAAGTGGCCCTCGATTGTAAAAAATAATAACATCTTATGATAAGGACTAGAAAAAGTAACAAAACTAATATATTGTAAACAGTCGAAGAATAAGATTTAAAAAATGACACTATATATTCATTCCTTTTGATCAGGAAGTCGTAGGTCACATCCACGTAGATGGGCTCTGAGCTGGAGAAAGTACGTCTCCCGGGTAAAGCCAAGATGTCCCACTCTCCACTGGGCGTGAAGTCATCCATACTGGCCACACCTGTCCTGAGGACCAGATCCACCTGATTTGATTGGATTTAGATTTGACAATTAAAATACATCGTCTGAAACAATACACACACGTAACAGGTTACATGATCTAAGGCATTTGACGACAGTTCCTACTTCGCAGTAGGGTCGTCTGAAAAAACAAAGAAAATTGGCAGAAATGCCTTCTTGAACATGTGAACATTCATACGCCTTAATTATAAACTTGTTGGACCTGCAAATATGAATAAATAAACTGATGAGACTAGTTCAGCCAAAGAGAAGCATTGAGCTATACAGTGAGAAGTAAAGGATCCTTCCTGTTTAGTCGGGATTGGCTGAGATAATAGAATGGTTGGACATGCCAAGATAGTCCTGATTGGTCTGTCATGTCACAGGCTTCAGTCTATAACACAATGGGAGCTTCGCTGGTCAGTACATAGAAAATCTTTGCTACCGCAGACTTGAGGTAAAGTTATAGCTTTGGACAACTGCAAAGTGTTGCTACAGCTCTCAAAAACATTGCTGCCCTGGATTTAGCTGGGATAAGTAGAGAGACTCTGGAGGACAATGCCATGCTGAATCGCATGTGTTTACATGTTGGCGCTGTACAAGATGGCGCCAACAGATACATTCGCTCTGTTTCTAGCTCCAAGCCAGGTTTCCAGTAGTTAGCTTTTTTTGTGTTATTTCTTACAGTGAACATTTCTAGTATTATTTCGTACAACCGAAAAGAACACTTCTTGCGACTAGCAATCCCGGATCCGGGAGCGTAATCATAGCCTCAAACGAATTAGCATAACACAGCGGACATAAATACCCCTAGAAACTTTTCCTATTCATGAAAATCGCAAATGAAATATATTAAACCACAAGCTTAGCCTTTTGTTAATCACACTTTCATCTCAGATTTTCAAAATATGCGTTACAGCCAATGCTAGACAAGCATTTGTGTAAGTTTATCATGGCATAATGCTATGCTAGGCTCTGCTGGCAGCAGGCAACATTTTCTCGAAAATAAGAAAAGAAACCAAATTAAATCATTTACCTTTGAAGAACTTCGGATGTTTTCACTCAGGAGACTCCCAGTTAGATAGCAAATGTTCCTTTTTTCCAAAAATATTATTTTTGTAGGCGAAATCGCTCCCGTTTGTTCATCATGCTTGGCTGAGAAATCGACCGGAAAATGCTACCACTACAACGCCAAACTTTTTTCCAAATTAGCGCCATAATATCGACAGAAACACGGCAAACGTTGTTTAGGATCAATCCTCAAGGTGTTTTTCACATATATATTCGATAATATATCCGTCGAGGCAATGGGTTTCTCATAAGAAGTGATTGGAAAAATGGTTACCTCAGTATTTTATGCAAGATTTTCTGCGGGAGACACCATGTGACCACTTGCTAAATATGGTCCCTTACGGCTATTCTTCAACGGAAATGCGCAAAAAGACGTCACAATGCTGTAGACACCTTGGGGAATACGTAGAAAACGTAAGCTCATTCGTAGCTCATTCACAGCCATATAAGGAGTCATTGGCATGAGGCGGTTTCAAAAAATGCGGCACTTCCTGGTTGGATTTTTATCTGGGTTTCGCCTGCAACATCAGTTCTGTTGCACTCACAGACAATATCTTTGCAGTTTTGGAAACGTCAGAGTGTTTTCTATCCAAAGCTGTCAATCGAGCATCTTTTCGTGACAAAATATCTTGTTTAAAACGGGAACGTTTTTCATCCAAAAATTTAAATAGCGCCCCCTAACACCACATGAGATCACCAGAAATTCAACCTTCCTGACCTGGATCCTTTGTTTGTGCTTCCCGAGGCAGCTCTATTCATCCCGGGGGCTCCACTAAAACGTTGACACCGGAGGAGAAGTTTGGTTCTATTCAAGTGCAGGTGGCGAGCAAGCCATCCAATATATTACTTGCTAACGTTCAGTCCCTGGGCAATAAAGTAGACGAGCTCAGGGCGAATGGTATGAACTTTGAACTCTTATTCACTACAGAAGTGATACCTCCTAGCCGTTGAGTTAGCAACAGCAGCTGCAAACGTGGGCTAGGAAAGAACAGATAGAGTATCCCGTCTACCACAAAATGACGTTACTACAACGTATCCAATTTACCACCAGAGACATTCTTCATGTTGGGCAACACGGCCTTCCATCTAGCACCAACCTACCGAAGCGCAGCTCAGAGTGTATATTTATTGCATTTTCCTTTTCCAAATGGGCGGTAATTTAGAATGCATAAGATTCTATATTTACGATAGAGTAGTTGCCTACGGCCCGATAGAGACATCGCTTCTCCCCTTGTTCTTCAGTCTTCCCGCTCTTTCACTCAAACCCAGCCCCCTTTCCTTTGTGTAACAAAGTCATATCTGTTCCGCCCGCTAGGGACGTTTTCCTTTATGACATAATTTGTAATTAAGGTATGATTCATTCTGTGTATATGTAATTATGTGTGATTAGTTAGGTATTTAGTAAATAAATAATTAAACCCAATTTTATATTGCTGATTCAACTTGTTAGCCAGGGTTTGTGAAGATAACCAAGAATTTACAACTTTCAGATGAGACTGAAATAAGGTGACGATTACTATTGACTGCTATTGATGTCAAATATTACTAGGTCTTTAACGAGTTTATTCAGAAAATAACTGCTCTATAAATATTATTTTGTGGTGCCCCGACTTTCTAGTTAATTACATTTACATGATTAGCTCAATCAGGTAATATTAATTACAGAGAAAGGATTTTATAGAACAGCATGTCATATCACTTAATCCGACATAGCCAAAGACACGACACCCCGTGTCGAGGAAAACACTGAGCTGCCGACTTGGGCCCCCGTCGCTCACGAAGACTGTGTACTCCCGATCTCCGTGGCAAGACTGTGGCCCAGACGGCATCCCAAGCCGCGTCCTCAGAGCTTGTGCAGACCAGCTGACTGGAGAATTTAAAGAGGCATTCAATCGCTCCCTATCCCAGTCTGTTGTCCCCACTTGCTTCAAGATGTCCACCATTGTTCCTGAACCCAAGAAAGCGAAAGTAAGTGAACTAAATGACTATTGCCCCGTAGAACTCACTTCTGTCATCATGAAGTGCTTTGAGAGGCAAGTTAAGGACCATATCACCTCCACCTTACCCAACACCCTAGACCCACTACAATTTGCATACCGCCCCAACAGATCCACGGACGAAGCAGTCGCCACTGCAGTGCACACTGCCCTATCCCACCTGGATAAGAGCAATATGTTTGTAAGAATGCTGTTCATTGCCTACAGCTCAGCCTTCAACACCATAGTGCCATAGATCACATTTTTTCCCCAAATACTGTAAGACTATTTGGAGGAATGTGCATTATGGCTGCCCGAATTGGCAAGTGAAATTTTGTATTGAAGGCAACGTTCATTTGTTTTTTACATGTGCATTTGTGGGGCACACAAAAAATACTAAGCCAGCCGAGTCCTGGCCTGTTCACCCTGCTACCATTTAGCAGGCAGAAACAGGACAGCATAGTATTTTTTGTGTGCCCCACAAATGCACATGTAAAAAACAAATGAACGTTGCCATCAATACAAAATTTCACTTGCCAATTCGGGCAGCCATAATGCACATTCCTCCAAATAGTTTTACAGTATTTGGGGAAAAAATGTGATCTCTGGTTAAAGATCGAACTTTGACGTCCGTTCAAGTACTCCGTTACTCATGCATGTAGTGAACACAATATAGTAGCCATAGCTAGGAAAACCAAAGTTACAAAGGCCGGGCCTAATATAGTATATAAGAGGTCATACAATAAGTTTTGTAGTGATTCCCATGTTGTTGATGTAAACAATATTTGTTGGTCTGTACATTTGCTTAATTTCTTCTTCTTGGGATTTTTGTGTGTATTAGTATTTTGTACTGTTAGACATTCACTGCTGGAGCTAGAAACACATGCTGCACCTGCTTTAAAACCTCTTTGGGCTGAGATCCCGCTAACGGGATCGATATGACAACAGCCAGTGAAGGTGCAGGGCGCCAAATTCAAAACAACAGCAATCTCATAATTAAAATTCCTCCAACATACAAGTATTTCACACCATTTTAAAGATACACTTCTTGTTAATCCCACCACAGTGTCCGATTTCAAATAGGCTTTACGGTGAAAGCACCACAAACGATTACGTTAGGTCAGAGCCAAGTCACAGAAAAACACAGCCATTTTTCCAGCCAAAGAGAGGAGTCACAAAAATCTGAAATAGAGAGAGAATTAATATACCCTTCATTTTTTTTTCACTTTACGGAAAAAGCCCACCATGCAAAAATCTGAGTACGGCGCTCAGAGACCAAAACAACCCAAACAGATATCCGCCATGTTGGAGTCAACAGAAGTCAGAAATAGCATTATAAATATTCCCTTACCTTTGATGATCTTCATCAGAATGCACTCCCAGGAATCCCAGTTCCACAATAAATGTTTGATTTGTTCCATAAAGTTCATCTTTATGTCCAAATACCTCCTTTTGTTAGCGCATTCAGTTCACCAATCCAAATTCATGACGCACGAGCAGACGAAAAGTAAAAAAGTTCCGTTACAGTCCGTAGAAACATGTCAAACGAAGTATAGAATCAATCTTTAGGATGTTTTTAACATACATTTTCAATAATATTCCAACCGGAGAATTCCTTTGTCTGTAGAAAAGCAATGGAACGCGAGCTAACTTTCACGTGAACGAGCGTCACGAGCTCATGGCACTCTGCCAGACACCTGGCTCAAACAGCCCTTATGAGCCCCCACTTCACAGTAGAAGCATCAAACAAGGTTCTAAAGACTGTTGACATCTAGTGGAAGCCTTAGGAAGTGCAACAGGACCAATATCCCACTGTATCTTCAATAGAGAATGAGTTGAAAAACGACAAACCTCAGATTTACCACTTCCTGGTTGGATTTTTTCTCAGGTTTTTGCCTGCCATATGAGTTATGTTATACTCACAGACATCATTCAAACAGTTTTAGAAACTTCAGAGTGTTTCTATCCAAATACACTAATAATATGCATATCTTAGCTTCTGGGACTGAGTAGCAGGCAGTTTACTCTGGGCACCTTTTTCATCCAAGCTACTCAATACTGCCCCCAGCCACATTAACATCTGCTAATCTGTGTACGCAACAAATAAACTTAGATTTTTACTTAACACTTATTTTCTTCAAAATGCATTGATGGTTCAGGGCTTGTAAGTAATAATTTCACTGTATTCGGCGCATGTGACAAATACAATTTGATTTGATGTGTGGGTGGGTGGGTGGGGTTAAGGTTTAAGAGGGCGTGAACGATGCTGAATGGGCGTAATTAAAGAAGAGCTCTCTAGGAAGGGTAAAAATCTCAGCAAAATCTTTCAAAGGGCATTTTCTTCTACATGTGTATCACCTTTTAAAGCAGCATAACTTTCCCATGTTTCTTCCAACCACATTGCATGATGTACCATTTCTACGCCTCAATAGAGAAATCCGGACATATTCAATATAGCTAAAAATTTGTATCATTTTAAGTACGAGTGGTCCCAGGAATCAAACCCAAACCTGCTACACTCACATTAACATCTGCTAACCATGTGTATGTGACAAATACAATTTGATTTGATTTGATTTGATATCCAGGCGTTGCAAGCGCTATGCTCTACCAACTGAGCTACAGAGGACCACATTATCAAGGATAAAGCACAATGCATTTCCATGTATTACCTCAGTGTGGTCATAGGTCCACGAGCGGAACTTCAGGGTGCAGTTCTGTTGGTCGAATGGGAAGTGTTTGACCTCGATCTTGCAGGCACTCTTATAGATAGCTGGTGGGAGCCAGAAGATGGTGCCGTTGGACAGGACGATGGCGTTGGTGAAGACCGTCACCTCATAGATACCATCAGCACTACAGTTGGAGGGAGGACACGTCAGTGAGATTTTAGCGTTTAGCGATTTTAGCGATAACAGCGTTGAATATCTTTTGACTTTGTCTGTGAATTCCCAGCAGCACCGCACAATTGACTACACAATCATTTTTTTTAAAGCACATGCTTTTCCCGGAGGGTTTGATACTAACTTGTTGTACAGTACAATATCTGGGAGCCATATATGACGGGACGGAATGCGGAGCTTGTCAATCCCATCAAAGTCTGAGGGCTCCCATGACAACCTGTAATCCACCCAGTTCTACGGCGAGAAGGATGGTTATTAGTAGTAGCAAGAGGTAAAACACTCACCTTCACCATAATGTTGTGTTCAATAATGACACCACATTACATACTGATGATCGTTCTTCTCACCTGTGTTAGCCAGACATTGGTGATCATAATTTGTTCCCTGTCATGCTACAAAGGGAAGACATATTGTTAAATATGTATTAAACTTTTATGAATTCCATGACGTTTTGTAATTTCTATATAAACTCAAATGAAAATAAAAGAACTGAACGGTCACCCCACTGATACAATAGAATAACAAAGCAAAACAGTAAAGTGCAACAGAATCCAATCCAATCAACCCACCACACTGATCAGTTGTGCCAGGGAGACCTGCAGTTTGATGGTAACTGGTTCAAACTGGTTACTGGCCGGTCGTATCAGCTTGTTGTAACGCTCTCTACTCAGTAGCCACTTCAGCAACCTCTCCTCGGACTCCGCACATAGACCACCTGGAAATAAAGACAGCAATGAGGAAGTGGAGTGTCAGTTTACTTTCTGAATTGGAGTGTCCGTTTACTTTCTGAATTGAAGTGTCAGTTTTCTTTCTGAATTGAAGTGTCAGTTTTCTTTCTGAATTGGAGTGTCCGTTTTCTTTCTGAATTGGAGTGTCAGTTTTCTTTCTGAATTGACAGAATGTGTTGTAATGTACAATAGATGCCCTGTGAAAAGGTGAGGTGTGAAGATATAGGTCAAATATGTTTCATTGCATATACAAGTGGGTAACCGGTACGAGTCTGAGGTGTGACCTGGAAATCAGTTTTTTTTGTTGCATATCCCGACTCCCCCTGTGACACCCTCGGAGAGTGGGGTCAGAGCTAGCGATCAGCTATTATTGACGGCGACCCTGGAGAAATTAGTGTGAAGTGCCTTGCCCAAGGGCAGATCGACAGATTATTTTTCACCTTGCCGACTCTGGGATTCGAACTAGCAACATTTAGGTTACTGGCCCAACACTCTAAGCTACCTGCCGTTCTATATACTATATATAGTAGTATATTAGTTCTGACTTTAAATATGTGGACAACTACAAATACCAAGGTGTCTAGCTAGACTGTAAACTCTCCTTCCAGACTCATATTAAACATCTCCAATCCAAAATTAAATCTAGAATCGGCTTTCTATTTCGCAACAAAGCCTCCTTCACTCATGCCGCCAAACATACCCTCGTAAAACTGACTATTCTACCGATCCTCGACTTTGGCGATGTAATTTACAAAATAGCCTCCAACCCTTTACTCAGCAAACTGGATGCAGTCTATCACAGTGCCATCCGTTTTGTCACCAAAGCCACATATACTACCCACCACTGCGACTTGTATGCTCTAATCGGCTGGCCCTCGCTACATATTCGTCGCCAGACCCACTGGCTCCAGGTCATCAATAAGTCTTTGCTAGGTAAAGCTCCGCCTTATCTCAGCTCACTGGTCACGATAACAACACCCACTTTTCTATTATTTTGCAAACACCAGTATTTCTACTTGCACATCATCATCTGCACATCTATCACTTCAGTGTTAATTTGCTAAACTGTAATTACATCGCTACTACGGCCTATTTATTGCCTTACCTCCTCACTCCATTTGAACACACTGTATATAGACTTTCTCTATTGTGTTATTGACTGTACTCTTGTTTATTCCATGTGTAACTCTGTTGTTGTTGTTTGTGCCGCACTGCTTTGCTTTATCTTGGCCAGGTCGCAGTTGTAAATGAGAACTTGTTCACAACTAGCCTACCTGGTTAAATAAAGGTGTTCTCAACTAGCCTACCTGGTTAAATAAAGGTGTTCTCAACTAGCCTACCTGGTTAAATAAAGGTGTTCTCAACTAGCCTACCTGGTTAAATAAAGGTGTTCTCAACTAGCCTACCTGGTTAAATAAAGGTGTTCTCAACTGGCCTACCTGGTTAAATAAAGGTGTTCTCAACTAGCCTACCTGGTTAAATAAAGGTGTTCTCAACTGGCCTACCTGGTTAAATAAAGGTGTTCTCTACTAGCCTACCTGGTTAAATAAAGGTGTTCTCAACTGGCCTACCTGGTTAAATAAAGGTGTTCTCAACTGGCCTACCTGGTTAAATAAAGGTGAAATAAAATAAAAATACAAATAAAATAAAAAACGAGGATACAGGGCATTTGGAAAGTCAATAATGAGGAGCGGTGACTTATTCCACATTTAACCTTTATTTAACCTGGCAAGTCAGTTAAGAACAAATTCTTATTTTCAATGACGGCCTAGGAACAGTGGGTTAACTGCCTGTTCAGGGGCAGAACGACAGATTTGTACCTTGTCAGCTTGGGGATTTGAACTTGCAACCTTCCGGTTACTAGTCCAACGCTCTAACCACTAGGCTATTCTAAAATGGATTTAAAAAATACCCAATAATGTAAACGTTTTTAGAAATGTTTACAAATCTATTAAAAATAAAAAAAAACTGAAATATCACATTTACATTAGCATACAGACCCTTTACTCAGTACTTTGTTGAAGCATCTTTGGTAGCGATTACAGCCTTGAGACTTCTTGGGTATGAAGCTACAAGCTTGGCACACCTGTATTTGGGGAGTTTCTGCCATTCTTCTCTGCAGATCCTCTCAAAGTCTGTCAGATTGGATGAGGAGCGTCGCTGCACAGCTATTTTCAGGTCTCTCCAGAGATGTTCAGGTTCAAGTCTGGGATCTGGCTGGGCCAATCAAGGACATTTAGAGACTTGTCCCAAAGACCCTCCTGAGCTGTCTTGGCTGTGTTCTTAGATTCATTGTCCTGTTTTTAAGGTGAACCTTCGCCCCAGTCTGAAGCCCTGAGCCCTCTGGAGCAAGTTTTCATCAAGGATCTCTCTGTACTTTGCTCCGTTCATCTTTCCCTCAATCCTGACTATTCCCTGCCCCTGAAAAACATGCCCACAGCATGATGCTGCCACCACCATGCTTCACTGTAGGGATGGTGCCAGGTTTCCTCCAGACGTGATGCTTGGCATTCAGGACAAAGAGTTCAATCTTGGTTTCATCAGACTAGAGAATCTAAGTTCCTTTAGGTGCCTTTTGGCAAACTTCAAGCGGGCTGTCATGTGCCTTTTACTGAGGCACGGCTTCCGTCTGGCCACTCTACCATAAAGGCCTGATTGGTGGAGAGCTGAGACACGGCTTCCGTCTGGCCACTCTACCATAAAGGCCTGATTGGTGGAGAGCTGAGGAGTGGCTTCCGTCTGGCCACTCTACCATAAAGGCCTGATTGGTGGAGTGCTGAGGTACGGCTTCCGTCTGGCCACTCTACCATAAAGGCCTGATTGGTGGAGAGCTGAGGCACGGCTTCCGTCTGGCCACTCTACCATAAAGGCCTGATTGGTGGAGAGCTGAGGAGTGGCTTCCGTCTGGCCACTCTACCATAAAGGCCTGATTGGTGGAGAGCTGAGGAGTGGCTTCCGTCTGGCCACTCTACCATAAAGGCCTGATTGGTGGAGAGCTGAGGAGTGGCTTCCGTCTGGCCACTCTACCATAAAGGCCTGATTGGTGGAGAGCTGAGGCACGGCTTCCGTCTGGCCACTCTACCATAAAGGCCTGATTGGTGGAGTGCTGCAGATGGTTGTCCTTTGGGAATGTTCTTCCATCTCTACAGAGGAACTCTGTCAGAGTGACCATCTGGTTCTTGGTCACTTCTTCCATTTAAGAATAATGGAGGCCACTGTGTTCTTGGGGAACTTCAATGCCGCAGAAATGTTTTGGTAACCTTCCCGATCTGTACCTTGACACAATACTGTCTCGGAGCAAAAGGACTGAATTCTTATGTAAATAAGGTATTTCTGTATTTTATTTTGAATACATTTGCAAAAAATTCTAAAAACCTATTTTGACTTTTTCATTACGGGGTATTGTGTGTAGATTGATGAGGGAAAGTCTGTAACGTAACAAAATGTGGAAAAAGTCAAGGGGTCTTGAATACTTTCAGAATGCACTGTATAGGAAGAGGATATATTATGGAAACGCATCCTATTCCCAATAAATAAACCAATAATCTGTTTTGTATTTATTAAGGATCCCCATTTGTTCCTGCCAAGGCAGCAGCTACTCTTCCTGGGGTTTATTATGGATCCCCATTAGGCGTTGCCAAGGCAGCAGCTACTCTTCCTGGGGTTTATTATGGATCCCCATTAGTTCCTACTAAGGCAGCAGCTACTCTTCCTGGGGTTTATTATGGATCCCCATTAGTTCCTGCCAAGGCAGCAGCTACTCTTCCTGGGGTTTATTATGGATCCCCATTAGTTCCTGCCAAGTCAGCAGCTACTCTTCCTGGGGTTTATTATGGATCCCCATTAGTTCCTGCCAAGGCAGCAGCTACTCTTCCTGGGGTTTATTATGGATCCCCATTAGTTCCTGCCAAGGCAGCAGCTACTCTTCCTGGGGTTTATTATGGATCCCCATTAGTTCCTGCCAAGGCAGCAGCTACTCTTCCTGGGGTTTATTATGGATCCCCATTAGTTCCTGCCAAGGCAGCAGCTACTCTTCCTGGGGTTTATTATGGATCCCCATTAGTTCCTGGGGTCCAAACACATTAAGGCACTTATATTACACATAAAACAGTACATTATATAACATTATTACACTACTACATATCTACAATTCAAAATGTATACCACTATACAATGTTATTTCAATGTACGTGCGTGTAGTGTGCTAGCGATTGTGTGCGTATCCGTGTATGTACCCGCGTGTCTCTCTTCACAGTCGCTGTTCCATAAGGGTTATTTTGATGTTTTTGTAAAATCTGATTCTACTGCTTGCATCCATATTCCCTAACGTACCCAGAACAATCTAAAATCCCAACCTCTCCTCTGAGTCTGCACCTAAACCAGCAGGGAAGATAATATTTCAAACGGACAATTCCCACGAGACAATAACCACTATTCAGTCTAGATCGATTCTAGCCTGGTTCCAGATGTGTTCCTGTTTGTGCCGTCTTGCCATCGCCTATGGTTTGTGTGCGTATCCGTGTCTGTACCTGCGTGTCTCTTTTACAGTCCCCCCCCCCCCCCCCCGCTGTTCCATGAGGGTTGGTATGGTAACCACAGAGGTAAACAGACCTGGGACCAGGTTACATCAACTATGTGTTGATATAAATAGATTAAATAGCATATCTGTAAACTTACCTTGGATCAGGATACAAAAGCAGAGGCAGACAGTCCACATCATAGCGACGGCATAGACAAGCGATCCCCACAAAAATGATGTGGACTGTGAAGTACTGTAAGGTTCAATGGACCATAATTATTATATATATTTTTTACATCAACCCAATCAAAATTGAGTAAACCAACTTTCACTCTAAAGAATAAGGATCGATTTACAGTTTCAGGTGAAAATGTATTAAAAAGTTTAGTATTAACGATAAAGGAAACCCAATCGGTATTGCAGACCTCAAAATCCTGTGATCAGCGATCAGACACAGTTAAAAATATAGATGGGTTCTATTAGCCGCAAGGGGCCGTTTCAAATTCACTGACCTGACAGTTCTGGGTTGCATATTAATGTGAGAATCAGTCGTCCATATCCAGCATAGACTTATCCCAGAAATCGGTTACAATACAATATTTAGACCATTTTAAATAATATGCATTCAACGCACGATGTGTCATGAAACTACCAAATACAAAATCAAATCATGCTTTATTTGTCACAGACACGTGTTTGGCAGATGTTATTGCGGTTGTAGCGAAATGCTTGTGTTTCTAGCTCCGACAGTGCAGTAATATCTAACAATTTCACAACAATACACACATCTTAAGTAAAGGAATTAAGAATATATAAATATTTGGGCGAGCAATGTCAGAGCGGCATAGACCAAGATACAGTAGAAAAGATTCCAATGATACTTTCTTAAGTGCAGATATTTGGGGGACTAAACCAGAACCTTTCTGTTGTCACGACCTGGCCAGTCAGTATTCAGGCTGTATCACAACCGGACGTGATTGGGAGTCCCATAGGGCGGTGCACAATTGGCCCAGCGTCGTCCAGGTTTGACTGGGGTAGGCTGTCATTGTAAGTAACAATTTTTTTCTTCACTGACTTTCCTACTTAAATAAAAGGTTACATTTATTAAAAAATAAAACAAATATTAAGATCAGCAGTGTGGCCATAATGTCCCAGACCTGTTGTCTCCTATAGCCTGGTCCCAGACCTGTTGTCTCCTATAGCCTGGTCCCAGCCTGTTGTCTCCTATAGCCTGGTCCCAGACCTGTTGTCTCCTATAGCCTGGTCCCAGACCTGTTGTCTCCTATAGACTGGTCCCAGACCTGTTGTCTCCTATAGACTGGTCCCAGACCTGTTGTCTCCTATAGCCTGGTCCCAGACCTGTTGTCTCCTATAGCCTGGTCCCAGACCTGTTGTCTCCTATAGCCTGGTCCCAGACCTGTTGTCTCCTATAGCCTGGTCCCAGACCTGTTGTCTCCTATAGCCTGGTCCCAGACCTGTTGTCTCCTATAGCCTGGTCCCAGACCTGTTGTCTCCTATAGCCTGGTCCCAGACCTGTTGTCTCCTATAGCCTGGTCCCAGACCTGTTGTCTCCTATAGCCTGGTCCCAGACCTGTTGTCTCCTATAGCCTGGTCCCAGACCTGTTGTCTCCTATAGCCTGGTCCCAGACCTGTTGTCTCCTATAGCCTGGTCCCAGACCTGTTGTCTCCTATAGCCTGGTCCCAGACCTGTTGTCTCCTATAGCCTGGTCCCAGACCTGTTGTCTCCTATAGCCTGGTCCCAGACCTGTTGTCTCCTATAGCCTGGTCCCAGCCTGTTGTCTCCTATAGCCTGGTCCCAGACCTGTTGTCTCCTATAGCCTGGTCCCAGACCTGTTGTCTCCTATAGCCTGGTCCCAGACCTGTTGTCTCCTATAGCCTGGTCCCAGATGTGTTTGTGCTCTTGTCATGACAATGAGTTGGCTTGATATCAGACTCCCATAGATCTGACAACTATAAACACTCAGAACCGATGAACTGACAACTAGCAATCCATCCCTTGTTCTTTTTTGACCATTTATTTTCCTTAACAGATGCAGACTAGTTGTCTCTCTTCCCCAAACCTCATTATGGTGGCTGGATGTTAGTCTATATCAGTGTTTCCCCAATCCTGGGGAACCAAAAGGCTGTACTGTACATGTTTAAGGAGCAAAATAAGATTTGGGATAGATGCCAGTGTTTCCCAATGGCATCTACGAGTTATTCTAATAATCTATAGCCTTAATTTACAAAGTACAATCTGTAATATGGTCAGCTGCTACTTTGTGATTTGAGCACAAGTGCAACTTTAAAATCAGCCCCTCCCCCCCCCCCGTGGCTGTGAAGGAATACTACAAGCTATATATATTTTTTTAAGTAAGTAATTGACTACAAACCCCAAACCTTAAACTGAAGCCATTCGCTGCTTATCCTCGTGAAGTGACACCGTAACGTATTTCAGTAAAGTGTTGTTTTTTTTTGTATTGGTAGCCAACCCTTCACGAAACAAACTAGTTTATTGACGTGACATAGTTGTCTCCCACTCCACCCCAACAAAAGAAATGAAAGTAACAAAAAAACAAAAACAAAATCACCAACAAATAATCTTAAAATTCTTTATTCATAAACTTGATGCAAGTTTATAAATTACTGTACATGGTCAAAATTCGTTTTGAAATGGAAAAAAAAAAAAAAAAAAAAATATGAACACAAACCGAAAGCATGCCCAACGGTGCAAAACGTGACAATCTGTCCACCATTTGCTGACGAGCAGAAAATTAATTCACAATTAGTCTAGATAAGAGAAGATAAATTAACTTTTTTTTTTTTATCAAAAACACTGGTCCAGTCACAGAGAAGCATGGAAACCTATTCATCACAGAATGAACTGAACTGACTGACTACCCCAAAGTGATTGAGCTCCTAAACCCTGACCAGAGATTTGGGCCCTGTCCAGAAACAGACCCCCCCCCCCCCCCCCCCCTCTCTACCTACCCCCCTAGATCAGAAAGGATTGGGCACGTGTAAGCAATACGGCAACATATCCACCTATCCTATCATATTGCTTAACCTCTAGCAAATTGTAATCAGGGTAAAGAGTATCCAACGTCAAGAGTAGTAGAGCTGATCTAGGATCAGGTCCCTCCTGTCCACAGTCATAATTATCTATGAAGAGGAATGAGCCTAGATCTGCCACTCCTGCTAAAGACACAATACATACAGCCTCAGTTCTCCACAAGTCCGTGTCTGGGGGTAGGAAAGGGGGCTGGGGTGTAATCTGGACAGGATCTGGGTATCCGCAGGGTTCTAGAGACGTGCTAAAATGTTCTACTCAGTTGACCCTAAGTTACTTTAAATGGATTCATCATGTGAAGTTATAATCGTATACTAACAATCAATTCTGTGCAGAAGTTAACGGGACAAGCCTTTGGCTTATCTCAAATGGCACCCTATTCCCTACGTAGTGCACTACTTTAGACCAGAGCCCTGGTCAACAGTAGTGCACTATGTAGGGAATAAAATTGTGCCATTTAAGACAGAACCTCGGTCATCTGGAGTTAAGTAGATGTAGTACAGAATTAAAAACATCCCCCCACTCCACCCCCCAGTCGACCCCTAGAAATACAACAACCTGTGGCAAACATCGCCATTTTCCACATTTCTCCAGAAAATGGGCAGCCGCATGCTCAACGGTCGTAGTTTTAACAAATGGTGTAAACTCCCTCCAGCAAATGTAAATCCATGACATTAAGTATGCAAGTCGTACACTTTGGGATGAAGGTGGAGGAGGGAGACACAGCCTGTGTGATTCAGACTGGAAACATCATTCAGACCGCTATCGATCGATAAGGAATTGAAGAGTTGATATTGAAATAAGAATGTTTCCCCCTGATTCAGAAAAGGTGAGGTTCTTGAAGGACTTGATTTGTTATTTTAGGTATATATTGACCACTGAGGCACATCCTTGCCATTTTGTGCAAATATATATTTAACATATTACATATGAGATATTTAAAAGACCTCTTGCACTATCAAAAAACCCATAGTAGCCAGGTCTGCATATATGTATTAGTTAAGAGGCTAAAAGACAAACATACAGCAGATGCCCATAATGTTTTAGATACCAGTCAAAGCATAGGGGGTGGACATGCAGAAAGGGCCCTGGGTGTCCCCAGGCACGCTATATAGTGCACTACTTTTGACCAGGGCCCTATTCCCTATATGGGGCTCTGATCAAAATGATAGGGAATAGGTTGCTATTTGGGCCACAGAATATCCCCTCCAAAAGGTAAACAGTTTGTTTACCCGAGTTTCGTTCAGTTCAAAACTGCTTTTGCAGAAAGGGTGAGACACCCCATAGGACAAAACACAAGAGCGCATCCCAAATGGCACCCTATTTCCCCATTGGCCCTGGTCAAACGAAGTGCGCCCTATTCCCCATTGGCCCTGGTCAAAAGTAGTGCGCCCTATTCCCCATTGGCCCTGGTCAAAAGCAGTGCACCCTATATCCTATTGGCCCTGGTAACAAAATAAGTGCGCCCTATTCCCTGGTCAAAATAAGTGCGCCCTATTCCCTGGTCAAAAGAAGTGCACCCTATTCCCTATTCCCTGGTCAAAAGAAGTGCGCCCTATTCCCTATTGGCCCTGGTCAAAAGAAGTGCGTCCTATTCCCTATTGGCCCTGGTAAAAATAAGTGCGCCCTATTCCCTGGTCAAAAGAAGTGCGTCATATTCCCTATTGGCCCTGGTAAAAATAAGTGCGCCCTATTCCCTGGGACAAAAGAAGTGTGTCATATTCCCTATTGGCCCTGGTCAAAAGTAGTGCACTCCATAGGGTGCCATTTGGGAGACATATTATAGTTGCACTGCAGATGTGTTACATGAGAAACGCTAAACAAAAAAAAACAAGGGGTAAGTAAACGTCATTCCAAAACTTCCACATCAGTTCATAAGAGCAATTTATACTTTACACAGTATAATACAGTAATCCTTCTTATTAGTACACAAAACAAAAAAAACAACAAAAAAAAAAAATAGATATTTAGCCCAACATTCTTGGTATACAAGGTGAAAAACACAGAACCTCCCCACTGTTTATATGTTCAGCCAAGCCTTGTATTCTACCTCCCAAACGTCAGCTTATTTGACCTAAGCCCTACTAAAAAAAAAAAGTAGTTCACTATATAAAAGGAAATAGGGGTGTCATCTGGGACATGCATAAGATGTTATTACTTTACCAGGACAAGGAAGATCCCCCTCCAAATAGTGAACTGTGTTTCAATTTAGGAAGCTATAGAATTTAGAATATATTACCCTCTTCCTGGAGATCTACCGTCCTGTAGGTTCAGCCCAACCCTCTTCCTGGAGATCTACCGTCCTGTAGGTTCACTACGAATTAACTGCTCAACAAGACCGTAACAAGATGAATCAAAACCAATAAATTATGGTTGGACTAAAAACCTACAGGTCAGTAGATCTCCAGGCAGAGGGTTGGACTGAAAACCTACAGGTCAGTAGATCTCCAGGCAGAGGGTTGGACTGAAAACCTACAGGTCAGTAGATCTCCAGGCAGAGGGTTGGACTGAAAACCTACAGGTCAGTAGATCTCCAGGCAGAGGGTTGGACTGAAAACCCACAGGACAGTAGATCTCCAGGCAGAGGGTTGGACTGAAAACCCACAGGACAGTAGATCTCCAGGCAGAGGGTTGGACTGAAAACCAACAGGACAGTAGATCTCCAGGCAGAGGGTTGGACTGAAAACCCACAGGACAGTAGATCTCCAGGCAGAGGGTTGGACTGAAAACCCACAGGACAGTAGATCTCCAGGCAGAGGGTTGGACTGAAAACCCACAGGACAGTAGATCTCCAGGCAGAGGGTGGGACTGAAAACCAACAGGACAGTAGATCTCCAGGCAGAGGGTGGGACTGAAAACCAACAGGACAGTAGATCTCCAGGCAGAGGGTTGGACTGAAAACCAACAGGACAGTAGATCTCCAGGCAGAGGGTTGGGCTGCCTTGCTATAGCCCAATGAAAACACTGTCCTGTAATAATAACATGATCGATTGAAAACATACAATTGTGTAAGTCTCACAAATGCTTCAACCTCCAATGAAAGCTGACTATAGTAAACTGACTACTAACTAGTAACTGAAGGAGGGTGTTTGTCTGAGGGAGAGGTAAAAAATTTAAATCAGAGCTTTACAAGTTTGGTGCAGGAATGGATAGAGTGAACGGTACATAGCCACAGCATCTTTCATCCCTCTACGTCTCATGTGTGTTGTGCCACGGAAGCCTCGTATACTACGCTCTAGCCTGGTTGGTCCCAGGTATGTTTTGTGCGGTCTTGCCAAGTCCTGTGGCATTTTGGAAAGAACGCACAAAACAGATCTGGAACCACCAGTGTCTTTAAACGCAGTACAACAAGTGGTCGCCATGTCACGAGCAGACCCACCAACCACCAAATAAAAACACTGGATTGTTATCTACTCATAAAGGCCTCTTAATGTTAGCATGGCGCTAACCACTCTCTACAGGGTTGCATTAGCAGAGCTAACGATAACTTTAGATGGCTATCTATACCTTTAACGGTGCAAGTCGAAGAACAGCGCGTTGTGAAAGAGAACGAGAAGGAATATTAACCTCAGTGTCGGTTGGGAGAAACTAAACTATCCTAGTTTGCATTCCATACGAATAAAACAAGAGGGTCATAATGCTTATACAACACCCAGATCCAAAATGGCACCCCATTCCCTATATAGTGCACTATGAAGAGAATACAGTGCTATGTCAGACACAACACCTAGATCCAAAATGGCATCCCATTCCCTATATAGTGCACTATGAAGAGAATACAGTGCTATGTCAGACACAACACCTAGATCCAAAATGGCACCCCATTCCCAAGATACTGCAATATTTTAGACCAGGGACCAATAGAGCTCTTGTCAAAAAGTAGTGCACTATGTAGGGAATAGGGTGCCGTTTGAGACAGACACAAAACCTTCTGGCCTCACACCAGAGACATCCTCCTGCATTCTGAGACATCAGCCTGTGGCCGGTAAGCACACCTGTTCTGCCCCCCCCCAATGTTATATTTAAGACAGGTACATGGATTTACAAAATGACAGGTGGAGCCCAGTTCAAATATAGTACATGAATAATATTCGGACTGGGTGTGGTGACTGGAGATCAATAGCTGCATGCTACAGGACAGCAAGGAGATGGTATTAAGTGATTCCCTATATCAGGACTGCCCAAACCTCTTCCAGGAGATCTACAGTCCTGTGGGTTTTCAGTCCAACCCTATTTTAAAACCCACCTGTTCAACAAGACCTTAACTAGCTGAATCAGAACTGCTAAATTAGGGTTGGACTGAAAACCTACAGGACAGTAGATCTCCAGGAAGTGGGTTGGACTGAAAACCTACAGGACAGTAGATCTCCAGGAAGAGGGTTGGACTGAAAACCTACAGGACAGTAGATCTCCAGGAAGTGGGTTGGGCTGAAAACCTACAGGACAGTAGATCTCCAGGAAGTGGGTTGGGCTGAAAACCTACAGGACAGTAGATCTCCAGGAAGTGGGTTGGGCTGAAAACTTACAGGACAGTAGATCTCCAGGAAGTGGGTTGGGCAGCCCTGGGCTACATAGTTTACTGCTTTTGCCCAACCATTTATCTGAAACCCATAGCAACGATGCTTTGCTTTATTTCTAAGAGCTTGGTCAACATTCTATGTTTGTATTCCCATAGGGCCCTGGTCAAAAGTAGTTTAGTGTGTAGGGAATAGGACGTTATTTAGGACAGAACCTCAGACTCAGTTTAAAGCCCCTCCTGCATCCTAGTCACACACCATTTTGTCACCAATCTGGCTCATGGGACATTAAAACAAGCCAGCAAGTACAATTACAATTTTAAGCGTATAATATTTTAACAATGCCTGCAATTTGTACCAGTAAATATTACACAAAGTGAGGAGGAATAAGGAGCAGTGTCACGAAAGATGACATCACTGAAACATCATCATCATCATCATCATCTTCGCTTTAAATTCAAACAGTCACCTCAGAGCGTTCAGTTAAATCCCACTGACCATGCCGTGGCTGTAAGGTCAGAGCTGACAGAGTCACACTAAAAACAGAGAAGGACATGGCTACGAACAAACCAACTAGCTCTCGTCTTGTCAGAACATCAGTGTTCTCTCTCTCTCTCTCCCAGGAGAAACAGATGGTGATTTTATGGTCAAGCCCACGTTGTCACACCAGCGTATGTACAGAAGAAGAATAACATTCTCCACATTTTTAAGCGAAGGGAAAACAAGAACCTTTCTGCGTAGAGAAAAAAAAAGATGTGCACGATGCCCTCAGTCTCCACAAACACGGCCCTCAGAGGAAGTGGAGTGATGTGAGAGCGACGGGGACAGGGGGGGGGGCTAGCCTGTTGTTGGACCAGGCAGAGATACTGGTTAACTGAGCCGACGACGACGACAGGCGAGATGGAAGAATTTTGTCAGTTGGTTTCCAGGAGAAAAATTATTTACTTACTCCTGATAAGTCAGAAGGGAGAAAATAGTCCCCCCCCCCTCAAAAAAAAAAAAAAGAAAGTTTTTGACCCAAAGACATTATTCTGTTCCCAGTGAGTATGAGGAGTGCCTTCTTTAGCCGTCTTCTTTAGGAGGTGTGTACCAGCCTGAACAAAAATAACACAGGAGGTTGCCATAGTACCCACTGGTGTATATATATTATCAATATTTCACATCATTCAACCTCATATGGATTGATAGTTGGGACTTACCATTCTTTTCGTGAATCTGGACCAGGGATTTGTATGACTGTTGTGCTCTGGCAAGGTTGTACTGGTTCTGAAAAGTAATTAATTAATTAATTAAAGCAGATCAGACTCATCTTCAACAACCTCATAACACTGGTACCAATTACCAGGATGTTGAATGCATTAGCCTACCTTATTGGCTCCAAACTGCACTCTGGCTTTTCCTTTGACTAAAGTGGCATTGATCTGCATGATCACAGACTCTATGGAATAGGCACTGCTCCAGCCCTGTAAAGAAATACATCATTAGGCCGATTTTCACCTGGTCACTTTCTGTCAGAAGAGAGCAACAAAGGAGGGAAGACAATTGAGCTAAGAGAAAGAGCCAACTTCCTCAACCACTTTGGTTAGGGATGAACATTGTGTGAATGGTTAAATATGATTACAGACCTGTTTTGTGAGAAGTTCCATACACAAGGCCCCTCCGCCAAGAACGTAACTGAAACAGAATGAATGAAGAGAAGTATTAGCTCAGTACCAGTTCAAGACGGAGAAGTACCAGGACCGGTCCACGTAACCAGACAACGATTAGGCCCATCTCATTCTTGTCATTTAGCAGACAGTCAACAAACGAGTGTATTCAACATAAAGTAGCTATGTATGACAACTACATATCACAGTAGGTATAATCATTTGTTCTTAACTGACTTGCCTCGTTAAATAAAGGTAAAATAAAAAATAAAATAAATATATATATTTTTTAAATTGTTTAAAAAAAAAGGTCATGTTCCTTTTATCATCAAACTAGTCTCATTGGTTAAAACAGTAGTTCAGAATGATTTGCATTTGTGATGGATAATGACACAACGAGCCGATCCCGCCGAGGACACAACGAGCCGATCCCTCAGAGGACACAACGAGCCGATCCCTCAGAGGACACAACGAGCCGATCCCTCAGAGGACACAACGAGCCGATCCCTCAGAGGACACAACGAGCCGATCCCGCCGAGGACACAACGAGCCGATCCCGCCGAGGACACAACGAGCCGATCCCTCCGAGGACACAACGAGCCGATCCCTCCGAGGACACAACGAGCCGATCCCTCCGAGGACACAACGAGCCGATCCCTCCGAGGACACAACGAGCCGATCCCTCCGAGGACACAACGAGCCGATCCCTCCGAGGACACAACGAGCCGATCCCTCCGAGGACACAACGAGCCGATCCCTCCGAGGACACAACGAGCCGATCCCTCCGAGGACACAACGAGCCGATCCCTCCGAGGACACAACGAGCCGATCCCTCCGAGGACACAACGAGCCGATCCCTCCGAGGACACAACGAGCCGATCCCTCCGAGGACACAACGAGCCGATCCCTCCGAGGACACAACGAGCCGATCCCTCCGAGGACACAACGAGCCGATCCCTCCGAGGACACAACGAGCCGATCCCTCCGAGGACACAACGAGCCGATCCCTCCGAGGACACAACGAGCCGATCCCTCCGAGGACACAACGAGCCGATCCCTCCGAGGACACAACGAGCCGATCCCTCCGAGGACACAACGAGCCGATCCCTCCGAGGACACAACGAGCCGATCCCTCCGAGGACACAACGAGCCGATCCCTCCGAGGACACAACGAGCCGATCCCTCCGAGGACACAACGAGCCGATCCCTCCGAGGACACAACGAGCCGATCCCTCCGAGGACACAACGAGCCGATCCCTCCGAGGACACAACGAGCCGATCCCTCCGAGGACACAACGAGCCGATCCCTCCGAGGACACAACGAGCCGATCCCGCCGAGGACACAACGAGCCGATCCCGCCGAGGACACAACGAGCCGATCCCTCCGAGGACACAACGAGCCGATCCCTCCGAGGACACAACGAGCCGATCCCTCCGAGGACACAACGAGCCGATCCCTCCGAGGACACAACGAGCCGATCCCTCCGAGGACACAACGAGCCGATCCCTCCGAGGACACAACGAGCCGATCCCTCCGAGGACACAACGAGCCGATCCCTCCGAGGACACAACGAGCCGATCCCTCCGAGGACACAACGAGCCGATCCCTCCGAGGACACAACGAGCCGATCCCTCCGAGGACACAACGAGCCGATCCCTCCGAGGACACAACGAGCCGATCCCTCCGAGGACACAACGAGCCGATCCCTCCGAGGACACAACGAGCCGATCCCTCCGAGGACACAACGAGCCGATCCCTCCGAGGACACAACGAGCCGATCCCTCCGAGGACACAACGAGCCGATCCCTCCGAGGACACAACGAGCCGATCCCTCCGAGGACACAACGAGCCGATCCCTCCGAGGACACAACGAGCCGATCCCTCCGAGGACACAACGAGCCGATCCCTCCGAGGACACAACGAGCCGATCCCTCCGAGGACACAACGAGCCGATCCCTCCGAGGACACAACGAGCCGATCCCTCCGAGGACACAACGAGCCGATCCCTCCGAGGACACAACGAGCCGATCCCTCCGAGGACACAACGAGCCGATCCCTCCGAGGACACAACGAGCCGATCCCTCCGAGGACACAACGAGCCGATCCCTCCGAGGACACAACGAGCCGATCCCTCCGAGGACACAACGAGCCGATCCCTCCGAGGACACAACGAGCCGATCCCTCCGAGGACACAACGAGCCGATCCCTCCGAGGACACAACGAACCGATCCCTCCGAGGACACAACGAACCGATCCCTCAAAGGACACAACGAACCGATCCCTCCAAGGACACAACGAACCGATCCCTCCAAGGACATCACTGAGCAGCACTCACCCGCCAGACAGCACAGGAGAGACGACCCGTACGAACGGTGGGTCAAAAGGAAAGTTATCCTGCAAGAGTCAAACAAGAAGAAATATTTTTAGCTCAAAACCTCTTTCACGTCAAATAAAAGACAAATGAACGTATATAAAAAAAAGTAATATTATTATTATTTTTTTTTTTTTTAAATCGATCAACAAATTAAACTTACTTTATATGAGAAACTGAGCAGAATGTAGTCCACCCCTTCCTTCTCCTTCATAACTTGCAAGTCACTATGTAACGGACTATCTGGGTCTACCCTGTTAAAATAAATGACCGAATGATTAGACTATATTATCCGGACTTGGACAGCTAGGAAACTACACATCTCTATGAAATAATACCCGGATCTGAATACTTACGTTCTTATTTTGACGTGCCATTCATAAAGGCTGTCATTGACTAGCTCCACTGAATAAATACCTGGAAATTAATAACAAGATATATACAGGTGAACATCACTGTAAAAAACAGGTGGATTTTGATGGGGATTTTTTCTCTCCCAATTATGCCAATACAAGTTTTCCAAGGAGCGTGGAAATGGACCCTAAGGAGTTAATAAACATGTTATGATTGTTTTCATCAGCCCAGATCTACAAGCACTGAAGGGTTTGAGCCAATGGGGAGGAGTAGAAACTGAACAGTTTGAACCAATGGGGAGGAGTAGACACTGTACAGTTTGAACCAATGGGGACAAACTAAATCATTACAAAAACTGAATGACTAAAAAAAGGTGAGGGCCAACTGGGGAGGGCCAATGGGGAGGCCCAGACACTAAAGGGTGAGGCCCAGACACTAAAGGGGGAGGCCCAGACACTAAAGGGTGAGGCCCAGACACTAAAGGGTGAGGCCCAGACACTAAAGGGTGAGGCCCAGACACTAAAGGGTGAGGCCCAGACACTAAAGGGTGAGGCCCAGACACTAAAGGGGGAGGCCCAGACACTAAAGGGGGAGGCCCAGACACTAAAGGGGAGGGCCAACTGGGGAGGGGTAGACACTAAAGGGGGAGGGCCAACTGGGGAGGGGATAGACACTAAAGGGGGAGGGCCAACTGGGGAGGGGATAGACACTAAAGGGGGAGGGCCAACTGGGGAGGGGATAGACACTAAAGGGGGAGGGCCAACTGGGGAGGGGATAGACACTAAAGGGGGAGGGCCAACTGGGGAGGGGTAGACACTAAAGGGGGAGGGCCAACTGGGGAGGGGATAGACACTAAAGGGGGAGGGCCAACTGGGGAGGGGTAGACACTAAAGGGATGGAGTATTTCAGCAGTGTCTGATCTGCTGGCAATTTGACTAGTTGAGACATAAAAAGGGTATTGATAGAGAAGTGAACTCCTCTATTACAGTAAAGTAATGTCTCAATGTGTTTGTGTCCATAACACCAATTATTTTGGACCAAACATCAAATGTAAATAGTGAGTTGAAACCGCTTGTCAGAGAGGAAGATATGATCTCTCAAATTAGTTGGCGTGAGGTTTTAAAAAAAAAAGAAGCGAAAAAAAGAAAATCACAACAAACAAAAAACGAATTAATTCGATATATCGCCCAGTCCTAAACTGAACCAGGCCAGGACTCACCTGTCTTGTAACTCTGTGATCTGTAGATCTCCCTGAGTTCCTTCATGAGACGATCGGAGGCCTGAACGGAACCAGAGACGGCACCCTGAAACAGGCATCGCAACACCACTGGGATCAGAACCAGGCTAACAGAGCACCATTTCTCAATCCAGTCCTCCCGGGGACCACACCTACTTTTAATCTATTCCAAAACACTCAACACACCTGATTTAGCCAATCATGGGCTTTATGATTAGTGAACTTGTTGAATCAGGCGAGCTAGTTTTTTGGACTGGATTAAACATGGCTGGTGGTCCCCATGGACTAGGTTAAGAAGAAAAAAATCAGAGACACTATATAACTGTAGAAATGTTCCCGTCCCCCCCTGAAAAAGAAGAAAGAAACCTTACCGAATGAGCACTTACGTTCAAGTGGTCCTGCCTCTGGTTCTTACGGATCTTCTCCAGGATGGCCAGGTTCTCCTTCAAATCAAATTGTATTTATATAGCACATTTCGTACCAAAAAAAGAAATGCAGTAGGAAGTGCTTCATTTAATAATAAAAAGTTAGATGAAAAAAATAATTTATTTGTAAATATATATATATATATAAATAAGATAGTAAAACAATAGTAAAAGATGTATGTATGTATGTATAATGAAATGGTTACTTGCAAATTTCTCCTATGAATTACATTAGCGAATAAAAGTATAAAAAAAGGTATTGTGTAAAAAAAAATGTAAGAGGCATAAAAAAATAACCTGTAGGGAAGACTAACACGCCTAACAGACTAACACGCCTAACAGACTAACACGCCTAACAGTCTAACACGCCTAACAGACTAACACGCCTAACAGACTAACACGCCTAACAGTCTAACACGCCTAACAGTCTAACACGCCTAACAGTCTAACACGCCTAACAGTCTAACACGCCTAACAGACTAACACGCCTAACAGTCTAACACGCCTAACAGTCTAACACGCCTAACAGTCTAACACGCCACTCCATGTCATTTTCCAAAGAGACTGGCCTTTTCGTCAATCTCAACATTCAATATGCAGCTGGGATTTATGGCCGAGTTGGTCATTGGTGGTTGGAAATAACATTTTGACAGGGTTCCACTGAACCAATTGTAATGACAAGTCCACCACAACACACCCAAGAGTTTCCTGATTAGCAAGGGGGTAGTCTGTGTTCATTTTCATTGAGTATTTAAAACAGTTTGAGATCATTGTGAGGGGACTTCGGCAGTGGTTGAATGGGAAAATAGGGACTTCCCAGGAAAATGCAACAGTAACCAAGGGTGGCGGGGCTTAGCGAAGGGTCACAATTGCATTTATGTATTTAGTTAGCGAATTTAGACATTAGCTAGCAACTTTTGACAGACTGGTTTCGACCAGACAAAATCAGCTACTTTTTAAAAACTGAAAGGTTTTTTTTGTATAGCTTTCAAATAAGCACATTCTTCTCCTCTACCATGAAACACTTCACCAGGTCATTGGTGTACAAGAGATGTGTCCTGTAAATATACCTGGTCAAATAATGGTTAATAAACTATCAGGGGGGTTTCCGTAAAATTATATTTTGTATTTCCTGAATTCTGTTTTCTCTGTTTTACATTTCCTGGTTAGGGATTTTTCCCTGTTTTTTTTTTACCTTCAATATTACAATTATTTACAGAGAAACAGAGTACTCATAATGCCAAAGCCTAGTGTTCGTTTCCATTAATTCTACAATATAGCTAAAAGGTAAAACACTAGCTAGTCCTCTTGCACCATTGCGTCTTGTCTGAGCTCGTAGGTCTCGCAGCGTCCGTTTCCTGAAAAGGGCTTCTGCTGGAGCCAGACGCTATTGGCCTCTTTGGTAAACGACACAGAGTACAAGGAATGGAACGTAATAGCTGAACAGACGCAAACCAGCCTAAGGAAGACGGTAAAACGAAAAGTCAACTATATACACTGAACATAAAAAAAAACATTTCTAATATAGTTGCACCCCCCCACCACCCCCTTTTCATCCAAAAGTGATTGAAGCGTTCCACAGGGCTGGTGGCCCATGTTGACTCCAATGCTTCCCACAGTATGGTCAAGTTGGTTGAATGTCCTTTGGGTGGTGGATTATTGTTGATACACAGATTTTTTTGTTGGCACCTCCCCCCCCCCCCCCCCTCCCTTTTCTCCCCAATTTTGTGGTATCCAATTGGTAGTTACAGTCTTGTCCCATTGCTGCTACTCCTGTACGGACTCGGGAGAGGCGAAGGTCGAGAGACGTGCGTCCTCCGAAACACAACCCACCCGAGCCGTGCTGCTTCTTGACACAATGCTCACCCGGAAGCCAGCCGCACCAAAGTGTTGGGAGGAAACACAGCACACCTGGTGACCGTGTCAGCGTGCATGCTCCAGGCCCGCCACAGTAGTAGCTGGGGTACAATGGTACAAGGACATCTCGGGTGGCCAAAACCTCACCTAACCTGGACAACACTGGGCCAATTGTACGCCGCCTCATGAGTCTCCCGGTCGCGGCCGGCTGCAACACAGCCCGGGATAAAACCCGGGTCTGTAGTGACACCTCAAGCACTCAATGGCACACATACACAATCCATGTCTCAAGGCATAAAAATCCTTCTTTCACCCGTCTCCTCCTCTTCAACTACACTTAAGTGGATTGAACAAGTGACATCAATAAGGGATCATAGCTTTCACCTGGTAAGTCTGTTATGGAAAGAGCAAGTGTTCTTAATGTTTTGTAGACAGAGATGCATGTGGGGTAATTACCTTCTCTATTCCGTCGTCCTCTGACTTCTTCCCGTCCACTGGCTCCTCTTCCTTCATCTCATAGTGGTCCAAGTCTTCAATGTCCTGCTGAACATAATCTACAGTTTTATTGCATATTGTATAGAAAACACAAGAGAATGTATATACAGCACAAGAAGTTTATGATGAATGTGGACATTATCGGTCTCCATATCATTACACATAGTAGGGTTGGGCGGTATTAAAATGACAGATCGTCCAATCCAAACATGGCAGGAATAGACGATAGGGGTCAATTGGCGGGAAGAAGGCAATATTACAAGGACACATTGCTAGGCCTAAACAGTGTTACACCTTGTTATTTAGGCTAGTCTAGGCGACAGAATGATTTACGAATTGGTAGGGCATTTTATATTTTGTCCATAAAAATACTTAAATCACTTATTAAAAACAATTATATCTATGTCAAATTATTATTATTTTTTAATAGGCATTTATTTAACTTCATTTTTAAAGGCAAGTCAGTTAAGAAAAAGAAAAAAAAATCTGATTTACAATGACGGCCTACCCCAGACAAACCCGGACCACGCTGAGCCAAATTGTGCACCGCCCTAGGGGACTCCCAATCACGGCCGGGATGTGATGCAGCCTGGAGTCGAACCAGGGACTACAGTGACCCCACAAGCACTGAGATAGCAGTGCCTTTAGACCGCTGCGCCACTCGGGAGCGCAAGTCATGTGTCAAGCTACATTATTAATAACATAACGCAAGACAACAGTCTAACCACCTAATACATTGTATTCTTGACTTCTTCCACATTTTGTTGTATTACAGACAGAATATAAAATTGATTACATTGAGATTGTGTCACTGGCCTACACACACACACACAACCCCATAACGTCAAAAGTGGATTTATGTTTTTCAGCATTTTTACAAAATAAATACAAATAAAAAGCTGAGTGAATAAGTATTCAACCCTTTTGCTATGACAAGCCTAAATAAGTTCAGTAAAAAAAAAAGCTTTATCTTGGAACTCTGGGGGCGGTATTTCATTATTGGATAAAAAAACGTTCCCGTTTTAAGCGTGAAATTTTGTCACGAAAAGATGCTCGACTATGCATATAATTGACAGCTTTGGAAAGTAAACACTCTGACGTTCCCAAAACTGCAAAGATATTGTCTGTGAGTGCCACAAAACTGATGCTACAGGCGAAACCAAGATGAAATTTCAAACAGGAAGTGCCCCAGATTTTGAAGGCGCTGTGTTCCAATGACTCCTTATATGGCTGTGAATGGGCCACGAATGAGCTTCGACTTTCTGTCGTTTCCCCATAGTGTCGACAGCATTGTGACGTATTTGTAGGCATATCATTGGAAGATTGACCATAAGAGACTACCTTTACCAGGTGGTCGCTTGGTGTCCTCAGTCGCAATTATTGCGTAATCTCCAGCTGCAGTACTTTTCCGTTTGCTCCTGAGGAGAAACCCAACTGCCATGAATGATTTATCATCGAATAGATATGTGAAAAACACCTTGAGGATTGATTCTAAACAACGTTTGCCATGTTTGTCACTATTATGGAGTTAATTTGGAAAAAAGTTTGCCATTGTAAGTGACTGCATTTTCGGGGGGTTTTCTTAGCCAAACGTGATGAACAAAACGGAGCAATTTCTCCTACACAAATGATCTTTTTGGAAAAAAATGAACATTTGCTATCTAACTGAGAGTCTCCTCATTGAAAACATCCGAAGTTCTTCAAAGGTAAATTATTTTTATTTGAATGCTTTTCTTGTTTTTGTGAAAATGTTGCCTGCTGAATGCTAGGCTTAATGCTATGCTAGGCTATCAATACTCTTACACAAATGCTTATTGTGTAGCTATGGTTGAAAAGCATATTTTGAAAATCTGAGATGACAGTGTTGTTAACAAAAGGCTAAGCGTGTGAGTGAATATATTTCTTTCATTTCATTTGCGATTTTCATGAATAGTTAACGTTGCGTTATGGTAATGAGCTTGAGGCTATGATTACGCTCCCGGATACGGGTTAACAAGTCACATAAGTTGCATGGACTCACTCTGTGAACAATAATAGTGGTTAACATGATTTCTGAATGACTACCTCATCTCCACACATGGGTAAAACATTTTAAAAAGAAGACATTGAATATCCATTTGAGCATGGTGGAGTTATTAAATTACACTTTGGCTGGTGTATCAATACACCCAGTCACTAGAACACAGATATAGACGTCCTTCTTAGCTCAGTTGCCGGAGAGGAAGGAAACCGCTCAGGGATTTCACCATTAAGCCAATGGTGATTTTAAAACAGAGTTTAATGGCTGTGATATGAGAAAACTAAAGATGGATCAACAACATTGTAGTTACTCCACAATACTAACCTAAATCACAGAGCGATTTTTTGTTTGTTGCCTGTACAGAAAAATAGTCCAAAACATGTTTGCAATGTTCTAAAGTAAAACTGCAAAATATTTGGCAAAGAAATGTACTTTTTGACCTGAATACAATGTGTTATGTTTGTGGCAAATCCAACACAACACATCACTGAGTACAGCTCTTCAAAAATGTTCAAGCATGGTGGAAGCTGCATCATGTTATGGTTATGCTTGTTTATGGCAAAGACTATGGAGTTTTTTGGGATAAAAAATTAAATAAAAATAGAGCTAAACACAGGCAAAAAACCCTGAGGAAAAATCTGGTTCAGTCTGCTTTCCAACAGATACTGGGAGACAAAATACACCTTTTTAGAAGGACAATCGGCTTCATAATGTACAGTAAGACAAATACACACTGGAGTTACCTACCAAGACGTCATTGATTGTTCCTGAGTGGCCTAGTTACAGTTTTGACTTAAATTGGCTTGAAAAGACTTGAATATGGCTGTTTAGAAAGGATCAACCACCAACTTGATAGAACGTGAAGAATTTTTAAAAATAATAATAGGCAAATATTGTACAATCCATGTGTGCAAAGCTCTTAGAGAATTTACCCAGAAAGACTCACAGCTGTAATCGCTGCCAATGGTGCTCCTACAAAGTATTGACTCAGGGGTGTGAAAACTTATGTAAATGAGATTTCTGTATTTAAATGTTCTATAAAATTTACAAAAATGTCTAAAAAACATGTTTTCACTTCGTCATTATAGGGTATTGTGTAGATGGGTCAGAAATATTTGGATTATATTTATTTAGAGTTCAGGATGTAACAACAAAATGTGGAATAAGTCAAGGCTTATGAAATACTTTCTGAAGGCAGTGCTTGCATTGAAAATGTAAGCTACGGCAAATAGGCCATTTGGCACATCACCCGGCTGTGTGCAGAACAGCGCTGTGCTATTGTGCTGCCAGACTCCGGAGGTGCAGTCAAATTCAAATATGCTAAACCCTGTTTGTGACATCGCGATGCCGTCACCATCGACGATGGCTGTCAAGAGTCCGTCGATCGATGACGCAACCGTAAAACTGCCCAACCCTGGTACATTCGTAGGTAAACATGTACAGACACACACACCTCGCCCATTTCTTCTTCATCCTCCTCCTCGGATGTCACTTCATCCGCTGGTCCATGCTATACGGGAAAGTGGGAAAAATAACACACAAAAAAAATATATATACTTTGTGTTTGTATCAATGGTGTATGGAATGTTACCCAAGCCCAGAATACAAGGCTCGCCATCCATAAATCACTATATTTCAATTTAAATCTGATGCAAATAATGTTCGCCAGAAATATGTATCTAAAAATGTGATTCAAAACCAACTGAATATCGTCTGGCTTCAAAACTGTGGGTTCCACCAATTCTAGATAATTTTTTATATGAGGTTGTCAGGCTTACCATAGAAATATAATTGAATTCTAAAATGAGCCCTACCTTGCGCTCTGGGTTGATGGGCCCAGCAGGGAGTGGCTGATCTAGCATCTCAACATCTGGGTGCTGTGGCAGGTTGTACAGCCGACACAGGTCACAGATGAGACGCTTTAGCTGCTGTAGGAGCTGGGAGAAAGAGCGAAAGAAAATAATAAACAGGTCAACTATCATTCTACAGCAGCTACAATATCTCTGAACCCTTTTTCGCAATAATACAATACCTACAACGTTTTACTGTAAATGATCAAACACTTTTGAAGGAGGTATTATGATTTCCATGAGAGTCAGAGCAACTTAGTCAGTGTTCTTTGTGGCTCAGTCGGTAGAGTATGACACTTGTAACGCCAAGGGTCATTAGTTTACATTCCCGCTGGGGAACACCCATACGGGGGGAAAAAAATGATGCACGTATGACTAAGTCGCTATGGATAAAAGCATCTGCTAAATTGTACGTACTGTGCCTTTGGAAAGTATTTCATACCCCTAGACTTTATCCACATTGTGTTGTGTTACAAATTGGGATATAAATTATTATTATTATTATTATTTTTTTTTTAAATGATCTACACAAAATACTCTAAATGGCAAAGCCCGAGAAAAATTCATTTTTTTAATTATTAAAAAATTAAATGTATACATCTTGATTTAGATAAGAATTCAAACCCAAGTCAATACACGTTATAATCACCATAGTCAACGAGGACAACTGAGGTTTTCTGGGTAAATTCTCTACGTGCTTTACACACCTGGATTGTACAATATTTGCACTTTTTTTTTTTTTTTAACTCTTCAAGCTCTGTCAAGTTGGTGGTTGATCAAATCAAATGTGATTGGTCACATACACATATTTATTTATGTTCCTAGCCCCAACAGTGCAGTCGTATCTAACAATTCACAACAATACACACAAATCTAAAAGTCAAATAATGGAATTAAGAAATATATAAATATTAGGACGAGGAATGTCACGGACTAAAATACAGTAGAATACAGTATATATATATATATATATATTAAAATGAGTAAAACAGTACGTAAACTTTACACATACTGAGTGTACAAAACATTATGAACATCTTCCTAATATTGAGTTTATTGAAGGAACTCTGGAGCTCTGTCAGAGTGACCATCGGTTTCTTGGTTACCTCCCTGTCCAAGGCCCTTCTCCCCCGATTGCTCAGTTTGGCGGGGTGGCCAGCTCTAGGAAGAGTCTTGGTGGTTCCAAACGTCTTCTATTTAAGAATGATGGGAGGCCACTGTGTTCTTGGGGACCTTCAATGCTGCAGAAATGTTTTGGTACCCTTCCCGAGATCTGTGCCTTCGACACATCCTGTTTTGGAGCTGTAAGGACAATTCCTTCGACCTCATGGCTTGGTTTTTGCTCTGAGATGCAGTCAACTGTGGGACATTATATAGACAGGTGTGTGCTTTTCCAAATCATGTCCAATCAATTGAAATTACCACAGGTGGACTCCAATCAAGTTGTAGAATTTCTTCAGCCGCCTGATGTTGAAGAGGCGCTGTTGCGCCTTCTTCACCACACTGTCTGTGTGGGTGGACTATTTCAGGAGGTCAGTGATGGGTACACCAAGGAACTTGAAGATTTCACCTTCTCCATGTGTTGTTTCCTACCTTCACCACATGGGGACAGCCCGTCAGAAAGTCCAGGACTTAGTTGTACAGAGCGGGGTTCAGACCAAGGGCCCTGAGCTTAGTGATGAACTTGGAGGATACTATGGTGTCGAAGGCTGAGCTGTAGTCAATTAACAGCATTCTTACATAGGTATTTTTCTTGTCTAGATGGGATAGGGCAGTGTGATGGCGATTGCGTCGTAAGTTGATCTATTCGGGCGGTATGCAAAAAGTGGGTGTAGGGTGTCAGGTAAGGTGGAGGTGATATGATCCCTAACTAGTATCTCAAAGGACTTCATGATGACAGAAGTGCATGCTACTGGGCGATAGCAAAGGTAAATTAAATGACTTTCTTGGGTACAAGAACAATGATGGACATCTTGAAGCAAGTGTGGACAGCAGACTGGGATAAAGAGAGTTTGAATATATCCGTAAACACTCCAGCCATCTGATCCGCGCAGGCTCTGACGACGTGGCTAGGGATGTCGTAGGGCCGGCAGCCTTGCGAGGGTTAGCGAGCTTAAATGTCTTACTCACGTCGGCAACGGAGAACAAGAGCCCACAGTCCTCGAGAGCGGGCCGCGTCGGTGGCACTGTGTTATCCTCAAAGCGGGTGAAGGTATTTAGCTTGTCCGAGAGCAAGACCTCTGTGTACACGACTTGGCTGGTTTTCCTTTTGTTATCTGTGATTGTCTGGAGTCTCTGCCACATACATCTTGAGTCTGAGCCGTTGAATTGCGACTCCACTGTCTCTGTACTGACGTTTTGCATGACCAGTGTTGAATAGACCTTAGCATGGGTACTTCCTGTTTGAGTTTCTGCCTATAGGGAGGAGCAGAACGAAGTCGTGATCTGATTGTCCGAAGCGAGGGTAGGGGTAGGGCCTTGTAGCCATCCCGGAAAGGAGAGTGGTCCAGAGTTTTTGAAGCGCCAATAGTACAGGCAAATGTGTTGATAGAACTTCGGTAGCGGTTTCCTCATTTTCTTTGTTAAAGTCCCCTGCTACAATAAATGCAGCCTCAGGATGTGGTATCCAGTCTGCACAAAGTCCAGTAACGTTCCTTGAGGGCCATTGTGGTATCGGCTTGAGGGGGAAAAAATACATGGCTGTGACTATTGTCGAGGTATTCTAGGTTGGGTGAACAAAAGGACGTAAGTTCCTGTACGATATCACAATCACAGCACGAGTAGTTAATCATGAAACATACACGTCCGTCTTTCTTCTTCACAGAGAGTTCTTTATATCTGTCTGCGCGATGTACTGAGAACCCAGCTGGCTGTATGGACAGGGACAGTATATCCGGAGAGAGGCATGATTCTGTGAAACAGAGTATGTTACAATACCGGATGTCTCTCTGGAAGGAGATCCTCGCCCTGAGCTCGTCTACTTTATTGTCCAGAGACTGAACATTAGCGAGTAATATACTCGGAAGCGGTGGATGGTGTGCACGCCTCCCGTGTCGGACTAGAAGTACACTCAGAATAGTTCTCCGCTGGTGGTGTCTTGGAGCAGCCTCTGGGATGAGTTCAATTGCCTTGGGGGGTACGAACAAAGGATCCAATTTGGGAAATTTGTATTTCTGGTCGGAATTCTGGCGATTTACCGCCACTCTGATATCCAAAGGTTATTTACGGCTGTATGTATTAACACAAAAACGTTCTGGGCTAATGTAAGAATTAACACACAAAACAAAAATACTGCAAAGTTGACATTTTTAAGTCTCGCCATAGATTTTCAAGCCGATTTATGTCAAAACTAACTAGGCCACCCGGGAAAATTTAACGTTTGCCTTGATAAGCACCTCCAGTGTACAAAACATTAGGAACACCCGCTCTTTCCATGATATTGACTGACCAGGTGAATCCAGATGAAAGAGAGGGATTCTAAGTTGACTTTGTTTTAAGAACGTCATACCACGGATCATTTAGCTATTTGATGTTGAATTGTAGTACCGCTTTAGCTATTAAAAAATAAAATATAAAATATAAAATAAGAGTTCATAAGATATTGAATTTGGACTTTACTACCGTAGCCCATAGAAATGCATTAAATAACAAACACATAATTAGAAGAAAAAAAACGACATCGTAAGGAATACATTTTTGAAGTGTCTGTCCAATATCTAAGAGTACCTGTATAAGAAAATTCCGGAAAGATTTGTTTAAAAAAACAAAAACATATTTAATCCCTTATTTTAGTTGGCACAAAACTACCTCCATTCGTCATTTTTATTTTCCTTCCTTTCCTTCCTCCATTTATGGGGATCTTTGTTACTTAGATTAACGCACCAACTCTTGACTAGAGGGTTTGAATGTCACCTGTTAAATTCACTTTAATCTGTGTAGATGAAGGGTAGGAAACAGGTTAAGGAAGGATTTTTAATCCTTCAAAACAATTAAAGACATGGATTGTGTATGTGCGCCATTCAGAGGGTGAATGGGAAAGACAAAAGGTTGAAGTGCCTTTGAACGGGGTATGATAGTAGGTGCCAGGATGCATCGGTTTGAGTGTGTTAAGAACTGCAACGCTGCTGGGTTTTTCATGCTGAACAGTTTCCCGTGTGGATCATGAATGGTCAAACCATCCAAAGGACATCCAGCCAAGTTGACAACTGTGGGAAGCATTGGAGTCAACATGGGTCAGCATCCCTGTGGAACACTTGACACCTTGTAGAGTCCATGCCCCGACAAATTGAGGCTGTTCTGAGGGAAAAGGGGGGGTGCAACTCAATATTAGGAAGGTGTTCTTAATGTTTTGTGCACTCAGTATATTTTAGCAATAAGGTCCGAGGGGTAGTGTTATACGGCCAATATACACGGCTAAGGGCTGTTCTTAGTCAAAGCCCTTAGCTGTGGTATATTGGCCATATTGTGCCTTATTGCTATTATAAACTGGTTACCAATGTCATTAGAGCAGTAAAAAATACATGTCTTGTCCTACCCGTGGTATACGGTCTGATATACCACGGCTGTCAGCCAATCAGCATTCAGGGCTCGAACAACAGTATATAATAATTGGCCTCGAGTTTTAGGTTATTGTCCTGCTGACAGGCGAATTTGTCTCCCAATGTCTGTTGAAAGCAGACTGAGCCAAGTTCTGTTAGGATTTTGCCTGTGCTTAACGCTATTCAGTTTCTTTTATCCTGAAACTCCTTATAGTCCTTGCCAATGACAAGCATACCCATAACATGATACAGCCACTACCATGCTTCAAAATACGAAGCGTGGTACTCAGTGATGTGTTGTGTTGGATTTGCCCTAAACAGAATACATTGTAAACAGGACAAGAAGTTTATTTATTTGACTTAATTGCAAACAGGATGCATGTTTTGGAATATTTTTTTTATTCTGTACAGACTTCCTTCTTTACACTGTAATTTAGGTTAGTATTGTGGAGTAACTACAATGTTGTTGATCCATCCTCAGTTCTCTCCTATCACAGCCATTAAACTTACTTTTTGAAAGTCACCATTGGCCTCATGGTGACTAAGCTCTCAGATTAGCAAATCATGTCACGATGACTTGGTTATTAGTACAGGCGAGCGAGAATGATTGCTCTTTGTCATGGAAATAGTTGCAGTGTTTAGCTGTATATAGTCAGCTACCGAAAATCATTTTTGTGTGTGTGTGTGTGTGGGGGGGACTAACTAGTTAGTCTGCCAGGCAAGAAAAGTTGTATGTTGCTGTAAATTAGGGTTGTGCTCACAAAGCATCAACCTTCACTAGCTTGCTAATACAGACCACCAGCTATCTAGCCACCGAAATTAAGGCTAGAGTCATTTGTTTTTATCGGTTGGGTGTAGGTTATGGTTTGTCATGTTTGCTACGGTGAAGATATCCATAGGCTATACATTGCCTTGGTTTCCTATTATTTGTCAGCTTAGCTGTTAGGGTAGTAGAGGCCTGTGCAGTGGAGCTCATATGATCAGTTGGATATTTATTTATAGCTAACAAGTTGCTTGTTTTGTCCTGTTTCTACAGACACAATTCATTTGGAAACTGTCCCAGATGAGTAACTACTCAGCTAACATTGGTGAACTCTGTAGTTAGTCTGTCAGTCAAGAAAACGTGAATTAACTGGAGGAGAGAGGGGGAAATGGGAGGCGTGTAACGATCACAATTGATTATTATTACATAAATGGTTGAGAAAAAGAATGAGGAAGGAAGATCATGTAAGAGGGAGAGAGAGAGATTATGTTCCGGACCGCAACTGTATCCTATTTATTGCTTCTCTCCTCTCCCCTGTTCCTCTGTTCCTCCAGGTCAGTGGAAGTCAGGGAAACTGATGTGGAGAGTCAGCAAAAGGCAGGGAGGAAGAGGAGTTAGAGATGACTGAATGCATCTCTAATAAATGTGTTGCATTCACTGAATTGTCAAAGTAGGCTATTTCTAAAATTGTGTGTCAGGCCTGGTCTGTACTAAATCTTATTGAGAGGTTCCCTACATTTTGAAATAGTCTCTGAATTTTTACAGAAGTAAGAATCGTTGTCAATCAAATAGCCTACTTTGTGTGGGTTTTGGAATACTTTGAATATAGTCACATTTTGGATAATTGTACTTCTAAATATGAATTACATGTAAATAAGTATAATAAATTATACTTGGTACATTCTGACTGTAATTTAGGCAAATTTACTACATTTTAAACACGGTAGTTTTTTTTGTTGTTGGGTAAATTGTTTTTTGATAGTGTCTTTACACAATGTTAGACAACATTAATGTTATTCCTATTGACATGAACGTCGTGCTCTTTAAAAGTAAGTTCACTTGGAATTGTCATTTGTTCTTTGTTTTTGAGCCATGTCTGTTTGAAATGTGTGAGAAAATGAGCTTTTATCTTAAATTCTCAGCAATCTGCAGCACACAGTCCATGCAACTTAAGCACATTTTTACTCCTGAACTTATTTAGGCTTGCCATAACAAAGGGGTTGAATACTTAAGACCTTCATTTTTTAAATTTTTTTATTAATTTCTAAAAACAACATTCCACTTTGACAGTGTGTGTAGACCAGTGGCACAAAATCTCAATCTCAATTTAATAAATTTTATATTCAGGCTGTGATAAAGTCTAGGGGTGTGAATACTTTCTGAAGGCCCTGTATAGTGTCAACTGACCCTATTTACAATAACTTAGCTACCAATTGTATACGTGCTATTAGGGCCTATGCCTTTCAAACTTAGCTACCAATTGTATACGTGCTATTAGGGCCTATGCCTTCCAAACTTAGCTACCAATTTTGTACGTGCTATTAGGGCCTATGCCTTCCAAGAGAGCTGGTAGCTACACCCTGCAGCACATTTTATGTTGGTGTAAAGAGGGAGGTCCAGAGTCTACACACACACACACACAGGTGAGTGACTTACCAGAGAGGTGCCCTTTCTGACATCTTCCAGGCGCTCCAACACCTCTGTCAGACTTGGGTCATCAGAGTCAACAAACCAGATTGGGGGTATAGAGGGGTATGACTCCTGGGAATGAGAGGTTGAGAGAAAAAAAACACGGGAGAGAGGTGGTGACCAGTTGATCACATTACTAGGAAAAGCTGTAATGGAGCAGCGCTGAACTGACACACCATCTAGCTATCTATCTACACTGAACGAAAATATTTAAAAAACGCAACAACTTCAAAGATTTTAAATTGAGATACAGTTCATAAGGAAATCAGTCAATTTAAATAAATGAATTAGGCCCTAATCTATGGATTTCACATGACTGGGAATACAGACTTGAATCTGATGGTTACTGATACCTTAAATAAAACATGCTCGACTGGTCACATCTGGTGAGTATGCATGCCATAGAAGAAATGGGACATTTTCAGCTTCCAAGAACTGTGTAAAGATCCTTGTGACATGGAGCCGTGCATTATCATGCTGAAACATAAGGTGATGGAGGGTGGATGAATGGCACGACAGTGGGCCTCAGGATCTCGTCACGGTATCTCTGTGCATTCAAATTGCCATCAATAAAATACAATTGTGTTCGTTGTCCGTAGCTTGTACCTGCCCATACCATAACACCATCACTACCATGGGGTACTCTGTTCACAACGTTGACGTCAGTAAACCGCTCGCCCACAGAACGCTATCTCCCCGGTACAGTTGAAACTGGGATTCATCTGTAAAGAGCACACTTCTCCAGTGTGCCATTTTGCCATCGAAGGTGAGCATTTGCCCACTGATATCGGTTACGACGCCGAACTGCAGTCAGGTCAAGACCCTGGTGAGGACGACGAGCATGCAGATGAGCTTCTCTGAGACGGTTTCTGACAGTTTGTGCAGAAATTCTTCGGTTGTGCAAACCCACAGTTTTATCAGCCGTCAGGGTTGCTGGTCTCAGACGATCCCGCAGATGAAGAAGTTGGATGTGGAGGTCATGGGCTGGTTACGTGTGGTTGTGAGGCCGGTTAGACATACTGTCAAATTCTCTAAAATGACGTTGAGGCAGCTTATGGAAGACAAATGAACATTCAATTATCTCTCAACTGCTCTGGTGGAATTTCCTGCAGTCGGCATGCCAATTGCACGCTCCCTCAAAACTTGAGACATCTGTGGCATTGTGTTGTGTGACAAAACTACACATTTTAGGGTGGCCTTTATTGCCCCCTGCATAAGGTGCACCTGTGTAATGATCCTGCTGTTTAATCACCTTCTTGATGTGCAACACCTGTCAGGTGGATGTATTATCTTGGCAACGGATAAATGCTCACTAAAAGGGATGTAAACAAATGTGTGCATAACATTTAAGACAAACAACCTTCTTGTGAGCATGAAAAATGCCTGGGATCTTCATTCAGCTCATGAAACATGGGACCGTCACTTGACATGTTGCATTTATATTTTTGTTCAGTGTAGCGATATCTACAAAACATAAATAACTGGTTAACTGACATTTCCTTAGTGTATTTATTTTTTATTCTTTGGATTGGTATTTGTATTGTGAGGTATTGCTACACTGTTGGGAGATAGAAACAAACCATTTCGCTACACCTGCAATAACATCTGCCAAATATGTATACACGGGTCAATACTATTTGATTTGATTAGCTAGATAGCTGGAGCTACTTCAGAATAAAGAAATGCTAGATCACATTCGGGAAAAACATCCATAGCTACACAACACGCACTAACAAGCTAGTCACGAAGTCACGTGCGCTGACTTGTAACGTTACGTCCTGATGTTTTATTTGTTGGCTGTTAAAAGCTCATCCGAGTTGTTGCGACATCAATTAGCTAAACCCATAGCTCATACTAAAAAACAACCATTTTCACACGGGGACTTTTATTCCGCATTAGTCAGCAATTGCGTGTTCACATGTCACGTTACCTTGTCTTATTGTATAAGCAACAACAAATATATATATATAAAAATAATAAGCTACAATTAACAGCTAGCTTTCATTTTATAGGTTGGTTGAGGGTCAAATGTATTTTAGTTGGGGTTTGTTTTTTTTCTCAGACGCATTAGCCAACAAGCTAACATTAGCTAGCTAGTCTATAACAACCAACTAACTAAACGTTTACCACATATGAGCTTGTTTGTTGTTTGCTAAATAGCATAGCTAACTATAGCTGAATATAAGACCCGTTATTAAAGTATAAACAAACTGAATTCTGAACACATTCGTAGTTTAATTATCTAGTTAGCTAGCTGATTTGTGACACAAATTGTGTTCGCGTTGAAAATGCCAAATTCGTCATGTTTATCCTCTCGTCCTGTGCTAACAGGCTAGCTAACGTTAGCTTCTTTCTTACCGTGATGTTGCAATGTATAATCAGGAGTTTTTCACCGGTTACATTAAACTGACAACTAAGCTCATCAGGCTTCCAATCGATAATTCTGAAACGTTCGTGGTTTGGGTCAAAAATTGACTCCAAAAACTTCAATTCGGCCTTCAGACCCGAAACCGACATCTTCCACTCATCTCAAGCCAGGCAGTCCGCGGGGGAGGGGACAAGTTGAGGCATATTGCGACCGCGCAGTCGGGACTGGATCTCGCACCGTAGCGTGAGAGCACAACAAAAGAGTGCAGTGCTAGGTGGGAAATGGAATATCATAAAATCCTATGTTTCTGAATACATAGCATGTCAAATAGATATCTATGTATGGTCACTATTGATTATAGATATCAAATTATGTAAACAAATTTTAAAAAATTAAAAAACATTGTCGAATGTGTTTTTTTTTTTTTTTTGCCCAATGCTGAGGCAGTGCAGAACACAAACATATTGAGAAGACATAGCTCCGCAACATACTGAAAGAGCATCAGGTTCACAGTCCTATACGATAAACCAAATTCCTCTGCTAAGTATTTTCATCATACCTGTATTGTGATTATTCACAAAACTGCTGATGCATCACCGACAACAACGAGACAGTTTATAGGGAGGAGGTCAGAGACCTGGCCGTGTGGTGCCAGGACAACAACCTCTCCCTCAATGTGATCAAGATAAAGGAAATAATTGTGGACTACAGGAAAAAGAGGACCAAGCACACCCCCATTCTCATCGACGGGGCTGCATTGGAGCAGATTGAGAGCTTCAAGTGCCTTGGTGTCCACATCACCAACAAACGAACATGGTGCAAGCACACAATGACAGTCGTGAAGCGGGCACAACAAAACCTATTCCCCCTCAGGAGACTGAAAATGGGTCCTCAGATCCTCAAAAGGTTCTACAGCTGCACCATCGAGAGCATCCTGACTAGTTGCATCACTGCCTGGTATGGCCTTTGATTGCTAATGTAACAGTATAACTTTAAACCGTCCCCTCGCCCATACCCGGGCGCGAACCAGGGACCCTCTGCACACATCAACAACAGTCACCCACGAAGCATCGTTACCCATCGCTCTACAAAAGCCGCGGCCCCTGCAGAGCAAGGGGAACCACTACTTCAAGGTCTCAGAGCAAGTGACGTCACCGATTGAAACGCTATTTAGCGCGAACACCGCTAACTAGCTAGCCATTTCACATCCGTTACACTAGGCACTACAGAGAGTAGTGCGAACGGCCTAGTACATCACTGGGGCCAAGCTTCCTGCCATCCAGGACCTCTATGCCAGGCGGTGTCAGAAGAAGGCCCTAAAAATTGTCAAAGACTCCAGCCACCCTAGTCATAGACTGTTCTCTCTGCTACCACACGGCAAGCAGTACCGGAGCACCAAGTCTAGGTCCATGAGGCTTCTAAACAGCTTCTACCCCCAAGCCATAAGACTAGTCAAATGGCTACCCGTACTACTCGCATTGCCCTCCGTCCACACCACTGCCACTCTCTGTTGTCATCTATGCGTAGTCACTTTAATTAACTCTACCTACATGTACATACTACCTCAACTAACCGGTGCCCCCACACATTGACTCTGTAACGGCAACCCCCTGTATATATAATTTTTTTACTGCTGCTCTTACTTGTTACTTTTATCTCTTATTCTTATCCATATTTTTTTCCAACTGCACTGTAAGTGTGAATACGATACCTGTTGTATTCGGCACATGTGACTAATACAATTAGATTTGATTCAGCAAGACAGACCCTATAGATAGAATCAGAAATATAGGCCTACGCTAGCACCTGGATCAATACTCAGTTCCATAACATTACACATAAGAATCAATGGTGAAGACTTATTTTGTACAGGGCAGATTTGTTAAGAGGCCTGACACTCGATCCGAACATTAACACGCATCACTTGAGATATGGGTTTGGAAGCATAAAGACGACAAAAAATAAATAGATGGTGATACATTTGTACACACCTTGATAGGGTTAGGCATCTGTAACTGCTACAGTGTAGTTTAGTAGGATGGAGGCATCTGTAACTGCTACAGTGTAGTTTAGTAGGATGGAGGCATCTGTAACTGCTACAGTGTAGTTTAGTAGGATGGAGGCATCTGTAACTGCTACAGTGTAGTTTAGTAGGATGGAGGCATATGTAACTTCTACAGTGTAGTTTAGTACGATGGAGGCATCTGTAACTTCTACAGTGTAGTTTAGTACGATGGAGGCATCTGTAACTGCTACAGTGTAGTTTAGTAGGGTGGAGGCATCTGTAACTGCTACAGTGTAGTTTAGTAGGATGGAGGCATCTGTAACTGCTACAGTGTAGTTTAGTAGGATGGAGGCTCCATAGCTATATGGATCTGTAACTGCTACAGTGTAGTTTAGTAGGATGGAGGCTCCATAGCTATATGGATCTGTAACTGCTACAGTGTAGTTTAGTAGGATGGAGGCTCCATAGCTATATGGATCTGTAACTGCTACAGTGTAGTTTAGTAGGATGGAGGCTCCATAGCTATATGGATCTGTAACTGCTACAGTGTAGTTTAGTAGGGTGGAGGCTCCGAAACTCAGAACTGAGAAATCTCAGACTTCCGTGATTTCAGACAACTGGTAACTCTGAAAAAAATGAGCTCCAACGGGGAAAATACGTTTTGAACGGTCATCCAACTCAGAATTCCAGGTCAGGACCTCAGTTGGGCATCTATCTATAGCTCCGACCTGAAGATCACTGATGTCATGAATCAACCTTGTTTTCTTTTCTGAGTTCCCAGTTGTCTTGAAAGAACCATAAATCCAGAGAATGTCAGACTTTGACAAAGCTGGATGACAAAATTTGCCCACAGGAAGGACCGTCACGCCACCATCCTGTTCAAGTGAGCACAGCACAACAACTTGAGTCCAAAAACGTCTGGTATGCTGCTGCATAAATAATGTAATATGCCAGGGAGATATGTAAACTGGAGATAAGAATGTAAAAGTAAATGTACAGTACAGTTTTCAGAACCCTGGCATTTTCAATATTTTGTTACGTTACAGACTTATTCTAAAATGTATTAAATACATTTTTTCCTCATCAATCTACACACAATACCTAAACGACAAAGCAAAAACTGCTTTTTAGAACTCCGAAACAGCAGAAACAACTTATTTACATAAGTATTCAGACCGTTTGCTATGAGACTCGAAATTGAGCTCAGGTTGCATCCTGTTTCCATTGATCATCCTTCAGATGTTTCTACAACATCTCAAGGACCACCTGCGGTAAATTCAATTGATTGGACATGATTTGGGAAGACACAAACCTGTTTATATAAGGTCCCACAGTTGACAGTGCAAGTCAGAGCAAAAAGCAAGCCATGAGGTTGAAGGAATTGTCCGTAGATATCTGAGACAGGATTGTGACGAGGCACAGATCTGGGGACGGGTACCAAAACATTTCTGCAGCATTGAAGGTCCCCAAGAACACAGTGGACTCCATCATCCTTAAATGGAAGAAGTTTGGAACCACCAAGACTCTTCCTAGAGCTGGCCGCCTGGATAAACTGAGCAATTGGGAGGGAAGGTGACCAAGAACCTGATGGACACTCTGACAGAGCTCCAGAGTTCCTCTGTGGAGATGGGAGAATCTTCCAGAAGGACAACAATCTCTGCAGCACTCCACCAATCAGACCTTTATGGTAGAGTGGCCAGACGGAAGCCACTCCTCACTAAAAGGCACATGACAGCCCACTTGGAATTTGCCAAAAGGCACCTAAAGGACTCTGACCATGAGAAACAAGATTCATGGTTCATCCTTGGGAGCAATTTCCAAACGCCTGAAGGTACCACGTTCATCTGTACAAACAATAGTACGCAAGTATAAACACCATGGGACCATGCAGCCATTATACAACTCAGGCAGGAGATGTGTTCTGTCTCCTAGAGATGAACGTACCTTGGTGCGAAAAGTGCAAATCAATCCCAGAACAACAGCAAAGGACCTTGTGAAGATGCTGGAGGAAACCTGTACAAAAGTATCTATATCCACAGTAAAACGAGTCCTATATTGACATAACCTGAAAGGCCGCTCAGCAAGGAAGAAGCCACTGCTCCAAAACCTCCGTAAAAAAGTCAGACTACGTTTTGCAACTGCACATGAGGACAAAGATCATACTTTTGGGGGAAATGTCCTCTGGTCTGATGAAACAAAAATAGAACTGGCTCTGCTGAGTGTGGAGGTGGTAGCAGTGGTAAGGATTCACTCCATAGTGCTGAAAAGAAAGCTCTGCGGTTGGGGCACCGTTTGTCACCGTTATAGTGCAATTCATGTATTGTTTTGTGTTGTGGAGTGGAGTGGAGTGGCTTTGCTGGCATGCATCTAAAAAAAAGGGGGAATTTGAAACACAAAGATTTACATGCTAAAATTGCCACTGATAGAAATGTTTTAAATTGTCATTAATCATATTGTTGTTTCTAAGTACCATGGTTGTATTTTTATCTTTTAATGCGATAACTGGTTTAGCATATATTTTTTGCTGCAAGATATTTACCAGGATTATTTGTCATTAAGTAGTATGTTTTATTTGAGTTTAACCTGTAGTTGTTGGCTCTCTTTCTAATTTGACTAGGCAAGTCAGTTAAGAACAAATTCTTATTTACAATGACGGCCTAGGAACAGTGGGTTAACTGTCTTGTTCAGGGGCAGAACGACAGATTTTTACCTTGTCAGCTCAGGGATCCGGCTTGCAGCCTTTCGGTTACTAGTCAAACGCTCTAACCACTAGGCTACCTGCAGCCCGATAGTAAAAGATTGTATTCCTGCTTAAATTCCTAAAAAAATTCTCCCTCCTTTACTTTGTACATTTCTTATGGGCTTTTTCTAATAGTTTCTTTAATTGAAATGTTATAAATCAGATTGAACTTTTGCCGAGTATGAGATTATCATTCCCCCTAATGCGTGCCTTAAAGACATCCAAAATTATATTGGGTTTGTCCTCTATGTATAGATTTCTATTGGTAAAGGTTTTCATTTTTATTGTTTTAGTATTTAATAACATTCGGGTCCAGAACATGCGCTCTGTTCATTCTCCAAATTCTGTCACAAAATGTATTTTCTGTAGGTGTAATTAAGCATGATACTGGAGAATGATCCAATACCACTATATCATTCTCATTGTTTAAACCCAGTAAATTGTTGAGCGCATTTTGGGAAATAAAAATGTAATCAATTATTGAATAGCTTTTCTTACTTTGAGAAAAAAAAGCAATAGTCTTTTGTAGTTGGGAATAATAATCTCCAGGTGTCCAGTAAATGATTTGTTGAGATTAACATTTTCAGCCTCTTTGGAGGCTTCATAAATTTGAATGTATTTGTTACTACATCTGTCAATCTTCTTAAATGTATGCTTTGGGACACTTAAATCATACATTTAGGCTAAAATAATAGTTCCTGTCTGGATTTAATCTAATATAGCTTGAATTCTATCTAAAAACACTACATTTTGCCCCTAGTGGGATGTGCAATGAAATCAATGTGTATTTTTCACCATGTAAGGTACAATTCAACATTATAAAACAGCCTTCTTGGTCCATATGCTGGAATATAGGGGAAAATGATGTATTCTTATTTTACCAAATGTCCAGTCATTCTAAAGGAATCAGTCTAGGCCATCTCTTCCTCTTATGTCTTCATTATATTAAATTATAACTTTTCCTTCCAATCAGTCTCACGTGTTCTTTCACTAGAGTGGTGAGTTTGACAAATGATCATAGTCACCAACCTTATAATGTATACATGCAGGGGAGATAAATCAAGTCTGCTCACACGACTGGGAACACGTGTGCTTTCATGACACAAATGTCGGTAAATGTGGAGAGATAGTTTGTGTATGAGGAGGACTTGACTCCAATTGCAAGCTGTCCTTATAGCCTCTCACATATGCCCAAACCTATGGTGCAAACCTATTAGTCTGCCATCAAATCAAAGCTAGTATAAAACTAATATAAAACCTTCAACAGATACTAAAAGGAGTAAGTGCCAGTCGAACGTTGTAAAAGTAGTCGTCGTACAGTGCAGTTTTTAAGTCTCACCACCAGATGTCACTATAATCCCTTCATTACAATATAACATGGTGTCATCATGGGAAATTGTGTGCCTTTCTCTCTCTCGTCATCTCATCATTGACATAACTGCTCTCTCTCTCTTGTTCTCCCATCCTTCGCTGCTCTCAGGAGTAGACGAGGAGATAAAACATTAGCATGTCATTCAAACAAACTTTTTTTTTGTTGCTGACACTGCATGTAAATGTTTTTTTTGTTTGTTCAGGGTAGTAAAGTGCTTTACAGTTTCTCTCAATTGCTTGAGTACAAATTTCATCCATATAGAATTAACTTTTTCAAAACAAACACATTGACCAAAATGACACATTTCCTTTTGTAAAATGCATTAAGAGTCTCAAAACTGTCCAGACGTGACGCTTGGCATTCAGGCCAAAGAGTTCAATCTTTGACCATCAGGTTCTAAGTCACCTCCCTAACCAAGGCCCTTGTCCCCCGATTGCTCAGTTTATCCGGGCGGCCAGCTCTAGGAAGAGTCTTGGTGGTTCCACATTTCTTCCACTTAAGAAAGATGGAGGCCACTGTGTTCCTGGGGACCTTCAATACTGCAGAAATGTTTTGGTACCCTTCTCCAGATCTGTGCCTCGACACAATCCTGTCTCGTAGCTCTATGGACAATTCCTTTTAACTTCACGGCTTGGTTTTTGCTCTGACATGCACTGCCAACTGTGGGACCTTATATAGACAGGTGTGTGCCTTTCCAAATCATGTCCAATCAATTGAATTTACCACAGGTGGACCTCGATCAAGTTGTAGAAACATCTCAAGGATGATCAATGGAAACAGGATGCACCTGACCTCAATTTCAAATATCATAGCAAAGGGTCTGAATACTTATGTAAATAAGGTATTTCTGGTTAACATTTTTTATAAACTTGCAAACATTTCTGAAAACCTGTTTTCGCGTTGTTATTATGGGGCAATTGTGTGTTGATTCATGAGATAAAATAAGAATTTCATCAGTTTTTAGAATATAAGACTGTAAAGTAACAAAATGTTGAAAAAGTCAAGGGATCTGAATACACTGTATTATCACAGCATGGACTGTATACTTCTTTCCAAAACAATATTCTACCAAAGGTGACCAATGCAGAAAGAACGTCACACAAGACCATGAATATGCAGAAACAAAAGGCTTTATTGGATTTTTTTCTCCATGTTGTCCTTCACACATTCTCTGACGCTGCACAGTAGACACAGATAATACAAATTAAATACACTAAGCTAACAAATCATCGCAACAAAAAACACAGCAATGTCAAACAGGCAACACAAATACAGTATACGTCACATTCAATCCATTTGTTGTTGTCGATCCGGCCACATGTTGTCATCAAAATCACATTTCCTCGATTGCAATGCGACAAGGAAAGAAATCTCCTTACATGTTGCATCCACGTTTGGCAGCCCTCTGCGGGGATTTCCAGACAACCGGCATTCATTGAGTCGTGGAGGGGCATCTGTCACGAGTTCCACCGAAGTTGTTCCCTCTCCTTGTTCGGGCGGTGTTCGGCGGTCAACGTCACCGACCTTCTAGCCATCGCTGATCCATTTTTCATTTTCTATTGGTTTTGTCTTCCATCACACCTGGTTCCAATCCCATCAATTACATGTTGTGTATTTAACCCTCTGTTCCCCCTCATGTCCTTGTCGGTGATTGTTTATTGTAAGTGTATGTCTGTACTGGTGTGCGTCGGGTTATGGAACCCATTGATTTTTATTATTATGTTTTCCGGTGGGGGTTTTTTTGTAAATAAACTGCGCCGTTGGAAACACAATTATTTCTCTCCTGCGTCGGACTTCTCTGCCGCCAGTTAAACACCCTTACAGCATCTGGTCATGTGTACGGTCATAATAAACTTTCCACCTTGGCGCATCTGAACCCGTCTTCCTTTATGGGACCGTCCAACTCTCCTTTATCCTTGCCCTTCAGCCTCTTACTTCCATTCTTGCAAACAGCAATTCAGAGGTGACCTCTTTTATGCACGAATAAAGACTGATTGCTGATTGAACGATTGTGCAAAGAAGTTTTGCACACACGTGCAGAAGAGGTTCACATTCATGTGAAGAATTTGTATGAGCTGTGAACAAATGTTTTAATTTAGTTTGACATGATTTACTCAACTGAGTTTTGTGTCTCTTGTAGAGAGTTGTGTTTACTGTTTTGCCAAAAATGTGCTTAGCATTTGCATTGTGTGTGAAAGCAATGAGAAATGACTTACAGTTTTACACAAAATAATACTGTTGTGCTCATTAGGTTAGGATGGAGATTAACTGGTCCCCAGTTTCATTAAAAGTGTCTTAGCAATCGAGAAGAACTGTAAATTAAGTTTGTGATTGGCACTGATTTATGCTACTCTTTGTAGTGTTTCCGTACACCACAGGGGGGCACTGTTTTAGAATACTCAACCCAGCTGCTGCTCTAACTGAAAAAAAAACAGGCTTTCAATTTTTTTTTTCTCTTTTCATTTTTATTTCTTCTGGCAAATCTTTTGCCAATTTGCCACAAGCTCATATTTTCACTTGCGCTGACGTTGCTTCCAGAGGCAGTTTGGAACTCAGTAGTGAGTGTTGCAACCGAGGACAGATCATTTTAACGCGTTATGTGAACTTGTGTGGTCTACCACTTTGTGGCTGAGCCGTTGTTGCTCCTAGAAGTTTCCACTTCACAATAACAGTACTTACAGTTGACCGGGGCAGGTCTAGCAGGGCAGAAATGTCAAAACTGACTTGTTGGAAAGCTCACTGAGCTCCTCAGTAAGGCCAATATTTGTTTATGGCGATTGCATGGCTGTGTGCTCGATTTTATACACCTGTCAGCAACGGGAGTGGCTGAAGTAGCAGGTCCATTGTCTACTGAGCGGCCCAGTTCTTTACCGAAGTTACTTTTTCGTAGCAGGTTAGGATAATTAATGTAGCAGGTTTGGAGACTGAGGTTAAGGTTAAGAAAATGGATAGGGTTAGCGATAATGCTCTTCCAACCTGCTACGAAAATCACTTTGTATCGAAGTTTGAGCGGTAAGACTGAAGAGCCGACTGCAACCAAAAGTTGGACACTAATGTAGTTGAACATTTTAATGCATTTGAAGATACACAAATACACTGAATCAAATACAGTCCCATGAACCCTGGTATTTGAAATAAGTGTTTGAACATACTGTCAAATACAATTTGACAGACTATTTGGTTTTTACAAATAGCCATTAAAATACTCAAAAGTACTTGTTTTGGCCGGTGTATTTGTAAATACACAAAGTATTTTAAATAGCAGATACTCAAATACACATGTATTTGAACCCAGGACTGCATTGTTTATAAAAGGTTTTCTTTATCACTTATTTGTATATATCCACAGTACATATAAATCGCGACAAATTGGTTCCTGTTTGGTCAAACAACAATAATTGGTTGACAATAGAACCTCCCACAATGCAGGATGAAGTTGGTGAAGAACAACTGCAGAAACTTGCAATGGTATGCCGACTAAACGTCATGACCTTTGATCGAGTTTTTTGTAAAGTCCATGTAGTTAGTCGGGAAATATCCCCAGAAAGCAACACACTTTGTCACCGACTTGACAAAAGTGATCCGCTCGAATGCGCCCAGTGTGTCCCTGTATAATGCAGCGTTCAAAGCAACTAGGAACTTGTAAATCTCCGACTTCAAAGCGTTTTAAGACAACTGGGAAATCGGGAGAAAAACTAGCAATTCAATTCAAGGGGCTTTATTGGCATGGGAAACATGTGTTAACATTTCCAAAGCAAGTGTTGTAACATTGTACAAATGGTTAAAGTACACAAGGGAAAATAAATAAGCATAAATATGGGTTGTATTTACAATGGTGTTTGTTCTTCACTGGTTGCCCTTTTCTTGTGGCAACAGGTCACAAATCTTGCTGCTGTGATGGAACACTGTGGTATTTCACCCAGTAGATATGGGAGTTTATCAAAATTGGATTTGTTTTCGAATTCTTTGTGGATCTGTGTAATCTGAGGGAAATATGTCTCTCTAATATGGTCATACATTTGGCAGGAGGTTAGGAAGTACAGCTCAGTTTCCACCTCATTTTGTGGGCAGTGTGCACATAGCCTGTCTTCTCTTGAGAGCCATGTCTGCCTACGGCGGCCTTTCTCAATAGCAAGGCTATGCTCACTGAGTCTGTACATAGTCAAAGCTTTCCTTAAGTTTGGCTCAGTCACAGTGGTCAGGTATTCTGCTAATTGTGCTGTTGTCCTGGGGCTCTGTGGGGTGTGTTTGTGTTTGTGAACAGAGCGCTAGGACCAGCTTGCTTAGGGGACTCTTCTCCAGGTTCATCTCTCTGTAGGTGATGGCTTTGTTATGGAAGGTTTGGGAATCGCTTCCTTTTAGGTGGTTGTAGAATTTAAAGGCTCTTTTCTGGATTTTGATCATTAGTGGGTATCGGTCTAATTCTGCTCTGCGTGCATTATTTGGTGTTCTAATTTGTGCACGGAGGATATTTTTGTAGAATTCTGCATGCAGAGTCTCAATTTGGTGTTTGTCCCATTTTGTGAAGTCTTAGCTAGCTCCGACTGGGACAAATCGTTTTGAACGGTCATCCAACTCGGGAACTCTGACCTCTTTCTAGAGCTCTGACTTTCTGACCTGAAGATCACTGACGTCATGATTTGACCTCGTATTTTTCAGAGTTCCCAGTGGTCTTGAACATAGCGGTCAACCTATTTCCTGTAGTCTCAAAATTATTAAACATTTTGTTTCTTGAAATACATTTTCGATTTCTACCTCAAATGGAGCACACTTTGTTAATAATAATAGTATTCAATCATAAATTAAATAATGTCATGCCTGATGCACATGTATCAACTAAATAGCATGTTTTTATTGTTTGGGCTATTGGCTAATGCCTTTTAACTGAGTACATAAATCGGTGATCGGTCGCTCTTTCCCGCCAAACATTCCTTTGTTCATTGAGCAGCTTCGCTGTGTGAGCGAGCAACTAACGCGGCGCAATTCGCGGCCATTTGCGCAGATGCATGGGGTGCCGGTGACTCCACCTCATGACTAGAAGGGATCCAGCTTTTGTCAAAATAATATTGACATTTTAGCTAACCCGTACCCCTTTCCTAACCTTAACCAAATTCTCCTAACCTGCTGCATAAACTCTCCTAACCTGCTACGAAAAGTCAAATCTGACATTATTTTGACAAAAGCTGTATTCCTTCTAGCCATGACCGTCAGTCCACTACCGTCTACGGCGTCATTTATGTTGACAGTTGGAACCACTAGCAGTGGTGGGAAAAGTACCCAGTTGTCATAAAAGTAAAGATTTCTTAATCGAAAATGACTCAAGTAAACGTGAAAGTCACCCAGTAAAATACTACTTGTGTCCAAAAGTATTTGGTTTGACATATACTTAAATATCAAAAGTAAATGTAATTGCTAAAATATACTTAAGTATCAAAAGTAAACATAGGAATAATAAAACATTCCTTATATCAAGCAAAGCACCATTTTCTTGTATTTCTTTAATTTACGGATAGAAAGAGGCACATTCCAACACCCAGACATAATTGACAAATTAAGCATTTGTGTTTAGTGAGTCAGCCAGATCAAAGTCAGTAGGTATGACCAGGGACATAGCCACGGGAAGTAGTTTGGGGGTGAGGCTGCTGCGGGTGAGGTGGATGCAGGAAACAAATTGCCCACGCTAAAGATATCGGTCCGCTAATACAGGACTAGTAAAGGCCCAGTGCACTATTTTTGTGAAAATGTTTTAACTAAATGTGTTAGAGTGTTTACCAGTATTTGTAACTTGAGTTTGATCATTGTCTACACAAAATAGTTAATCAGATAATACTTGTGGAATATAAAAATACATGCTTGATATATATTTTACAGTTTCTTGAAATACTTATTTCTATGTGAAAACTGAAATGGTCTATTCATCCCTTTTCCATCTTAGTAGACACCCTTATCCAGAGCAACTTACAGTAGTGAGTGCATTCATCCATGTGACGTACTTGTTGTGTGTATGTACTGACATGTATGTGTACCCGATACACACACACACACACACACACACACACACAAACATTTAAAACATTAACATGTAGTGTATGTCAATTGTAAAGTATTTTTAGTTATGTGTCGGCCCCCTGTAAGACTAGCAGTCGCCATTGGCGTCGGATAATGGGGATCCTAATAATTTAAATAAAATAAATGTTGTTACTTTTTCCCCATGGGAATTAAACCCACAACAAGCCTAGCATTGCACACGTCATTCTCTACCAACTGAGCCATATCATCACAAACCACTTGATGTCTCCTTGTACTCAATTACTGTATTGTACATTGTTTTATCGTCATGGTGATGAAAAGTCTACAGGTAGAAAACTAGATGACCAGCCTATGTACAATACACTAATGTACATTTACATTAAGTGGTTTGAAAGGATGGTAAATTAATACTGCGCAAAAAAAAAATGTTGTTTTCCCATGTTATTTGATCAAGAAAAATATTTAATTTGATGTGGATGTTTGATGACAGAGTTTTGTTATTTCTAGATTCCATTAGAATGACATCACAGAGAAAGGAACAGGGTTTTGTTCTTTCTAGATTCCATTAGAATGTCATCACAGAGAAAGGAACAGGGTTTTGTTCTTTCTAGATTCCATTAGAATGTCATCACAGAGAAAGGAACAGGGTTTTGTTATTTCTAGATTCCATTAGAATGTCATCACAGAGAAAGGAACAGGGCAACAACTCTCACAATTCCAACTATTGAATCCTGCAAAATTCTGTTCTTAATTATACAACCACCTTTTTTTTGCCAAAGCAGAAACGCTACAGACTTCTATATCGGTCGGCTAATACTAGTAAAGGCCCAGTGCACTACATTTGTGAAAATGCAGCACACTCAGCACCCCTACTTTGCACGGCTATGACCAAGGATGTTCTCTTCATAAGTGCGTGAATTTGACTATTTTCCCGTCCGTATTCAACATTTTATGAGTAGGACTACTTTTGGGTCTCAGCGAAAGTGTTTCTTCCCCCCCCCCCCTCCTCAGCTGTTTCCCAACAAAGGCAGGGCGAACGGATCCCAGATTGTCCCTTCAAATCTAAAGTGAATATTACTAGAGCTTTTACAATGCAGCCAAAAACATTCTTACCTTTCTATTAACAGAAGACGTTTTTTTCCTCTGCATCTTGGTTTTAGTTGTACTCTCGAACTTTGACTTTCTGCCATAATGTAACAATGAACAGCAAGTGACTGTGTCAGCAAAACATTAGAAGAATCAGGAAACAAGCAGCCAATGGCTGGGTTTGCCAGAGAACAAGAGAGAAAGAAGGACACAGAGAAGAGTGAGGGCTTTTTCCACAGTGAAGGTATCCGCCCGACTGAATGATCTACAAATAACCTAGCATCATAAATAACTACTCATTATTATTTGTAGATCAGTCAATCAGTCACAATTAGACAGACAGAGATAATGTGTTACAGAGAGAGAGAGAGAGAGATTCAGACAGACATAATGTGTTACAGGGAGAGAGACAGACAGACTGTGATAATGTGTTACAGAGAGAGAGAGAGAGAGAGAGAGAGAGAGAGAGAGAGAGAGAGAGAGTCAGAGAGACAGACATCATGTGTTATATATAGAGAAGAGTCAGACAGACAGAGATAATGTGTTACAGACAGAGAGAGAGAACGAGAGAGAGTCAGAGAGACAGACATCATGTGTTATATATAGAGAGAGAGTCAGACAGACAGAGATAATGTGTTACAGAGAGAGATAGAGTCAGACAGACATGTTACAGAGAGAGAGAGTCAGAGAGACAGAAAATAATGTACTTTTTACTACATAAATCTTCCCTGACAACCAAAAGTACTCATTTCATTTTGACAGGGAAATGGTCCAATTCACACACTTATCAAGAGAACATCCCTGGTCATCTCTACTGCCTCTGATCTGGCGACTCACTAAGAATCTCACTAGAATTTGTTCTTACCTAGTTACATTTAAAAATATATATATTATATTTATCCATGACAATGGTATTAACATTAACCTCACCTCATATCATTTATATATCCATATTGTTATTGTAGTACAGGATACATATTAACACGCATACAGAAGGAAGATCGGGGGTCAATGAGAAATGACTTTCAAATGCTGCGAAGCAACATGCATGACCCAAAAACCATATGGAATATGGAATACTGCTGTCTGTCAAACGGACTGCAGTTCTGGTCTCCTAGGATGCCTCTGAAATGGCACCCTATTCCATTCAGTTAAGACCAGGTTAGCGTCTCAAATTGCTTCCTATTCCCTATACAGTGCGCCAGAAGTAGTTCACTACATAGGGAATAGGGTGCCATCATCAGACCAGATAACAGAGCATTGTATTGGTAAGCTTGGACACAGCTGTGTTTAACATCAATAAACCAAAACATACTGTTGTGTCCCTTATGTACACGACATTGGCACACGGTCTGGTCTGACTCACAAATTCACCAGAACCACACCTGTTGACTGACTACAATCAGAAACGTTGTTTTGTTCTGTTGCACGTACAGTGAAGAACCAAGGCTTCTGTCAACCTAACAGAGCATGTTACTACAGACGGACACGGTAAAGGATTGTAGCCTGGTTTAACCAGATTGGAAGATGCGCTCACCACTGTTTCGCTATCAACGGTGAAATGTATTGACATCAGGAGATCAGATGCCAGGCTAAAGGGATTATAGTCTACTGGACTAGATACCGAATACAATGTTATTTTACTGGTGCAATATTATTAACAATCCCATTTTTATAATCCGCAGATATATATCTTTACAAAGGTGCCCTATTCTGCTCTTACTGGCAAGGGCACATGCTATTTAAGCGAGGCCAATGTACAGTATATAAACTGAGGTTGATCATTTTATAGTTACAAGTTGATCTGTAAATTCATGTTTTATATCGCTCCAGTGTGTTTAAGTGAATACAGCGAGCACGGAGTCGAAAATTCTGGTTTGAGCAAAAAAATATATCATATATTATTCAATGATGAGAATAAAACTCATTAGAAGCCTTTTATACACCAACGACTGTGGAGAGACAGAAAGAGCAGAGCTGCATATACACTCACATACCTTCCAGAACATATACACTCTGCCTCACATACGTTCTAGAACATATACACTCTGCCTCACATACCTTCTAGAACATATACACTCTGCCTCACATACGTTCTAGAACATATACACTCTGCCTCACATACCTTCTAGAACATATACACTCTGCCTCACATACCTTCTAGAACATATACACTATGCCTCACATACTTTCTAGAACATATACACTCTGCCTCACATACCTTCTAGAATTTATACAGGAAAAGTACAACAACAACAACAAAAGTTTTGAGAAATATTTAAAATAAAATCATATTGAACATCATCACACAATCAGACAAGACAATTCACTGTTTTTTTTTGTTTTTTTAAATATCTGGCATTCATGTACACATCTTCACATTTGTTTCAAGTCTAATATTGTATTACACATTTTTGTAATATCCATCTTTTACATTTTCAGAGTTAACTTTCTTGAGACTAAAACATTTTCCACTCCAGTCAAATGTAGCTATGCGGTAGTTCCATCTCTAAATGAAAACATCGATACTCATAAAGGCTACAGTTATTTTCTTCCCGTTTCAGTTCATAAAATGAGATGTTTGTATAAACAATATTCAATATTTTCTATATATACCATAATCACATCTATACTCATGTACTAACGTTGACAGCCACATTTTATGTTTTCACTTGTAAAGGTTAAACTCCACCATTACCCAGCAGTCAAAACTGTTTGAAATTATGTCACAATGACATCATTACAACCAGATTTGCCCCCTGGGTAACGTAGTCTTTTTTTATTTATTTTTTATTTAAAGCATTTGCTTCACAGGGTTCACTTTAGGATTAGTGAGAGGATTGACCAATGGGAATAAACATTCATAACATCTAACATCTGTCCATCTACAAATAGCAAATACTATATCTTCAATGGGGAATTAAGACTACGTTTTGTAAATCTTCCATTGTTTCCATCATTCCCTTCTGCCCCCTATAGACAGAACTATCTGCCCCCTATAGACAGAACTATCTGCCCCTTATAGACAGAACTATCTGCCCCCTTATAGACAGAACTATCTGCCCCCCTTATAGACATAACTATCTGCCCCCTATAGACAGAACTATCTGCCCCCCTTATAGACATAACTATCTGCCCCCTATAGACAGAACTATCTGCCCCTTTACAGACGGAACAATTTTTGTTTCACCTAGTCTAAATTCTTAACTGGGTTACAGTAGTCATATAGACTTATCTGGAATGTTCCATCCTATACGTAAGACCTTAACACTGTGCACGTGTGCTTAAATGGGTTGTTATGATTAAACATCTTTTAATTATTTCACTTATAGTCAACAGAATAACATGCTCGCTCAAAACACACTCCCCATAACCTGAAATAAATCTGAAAATGTCGAGGAATTTAACACCTCTAATATGGCTAATGTTGATGACGCCAACAGAACGTCTGGTATTTCTACTGTAGACAAGACTAACATGTAGCTATTAGCCATCTAGCAACTAGCTAAGATCTAAAAAAAAAAAACAGATGAATACAAATAAAGTCATTTTATGTCTAAAACAAAGTAGATGTCTATTCCTGAGAATCTAAGTGATACAAAATCAAAATTCAACATGGACAAAATTGTGATAATCCTTTTTTTTAAATAGGATTAAATTCGATCTTTCTGCATTTTTTGTCATGTCCATGTGGCAAAACTGCATCCTTGACAATAATACAGTACTGCAAAAACAAGTATAAACTGTTTTTCAAAAACATGACAGAACATCACAAGCCTACCCCACTTGGTCCCTGTGTGGATCAGTTGGTAGAGCAGGGCACTTGCAATGCCAGGGTTGTGGGTTCAAATCCCACAAGGGACAATTACAAACATAAAGTACAAAAAAATGTATGCTCACTATTGTAAGTTGCTCTGGATAAGAGCGTCAAGTCAAATGTACTAAAACTAATATATATTTTTTGAAACGTTGCAATGGCTCTAGTAAGACAGTGTTGGGTTCTTCTATTCAAAGCTAATGAGCATTACAGGGCAGTGCAAGTGTCTGTCTGGCACATGGAAGCAGAGAAATTAATCTTGTGTGTGCGTAATATGTTATTACTATGCGTAATAACTATGTGCATGGTTGGAGTGCTGGTCCATGTTAGGAGATAGGTGTTCCGAGTTTTGTAAAATTATTATTCCTACATTTGGGAAAAACCTTTTGAAGCAAAATCAAAACAGTATGACACATTTTAATATATACAGTGGGGAGAACAAGTATTTGATACACTGGCGATTTTGCAGGTTTTCCTACTTACAAAGCATGTATATGTCTATAATTTTTTATCAAATGAATTACTTAAAAATCATACAATGTGATTTTCTGGATTTTTGTTTTAGATTCCGTCTCTCACAGTTGAAGTGTACCTATGATAAAAAAAATTATAGACCTCTACATGCTTTGTAAGTAGAAAAACCTGCAAAATCGGCAGTGTATCAAATACTTTGTCTCCCCACTGTATATATTTTTGTTATCTAAGAATTATCTGAATGTAATCGTGAATTGTGGTTCTCATTTGATGATCATCCCTTTTCATCTCCCCAGTCTGTCCCTCACCTAGCCTGGGCGGCTCGGTTTCTGCTCTCATAACAACTGACGCGAGATCAGAAACAGACTGTCACCCTGGCTATTCCTCACCCCTTCTCTCCCACCCTCTCCTCCTCCCTGTCCTACATGCCCGGGTCGTCATAATTGTAGGTGGGTGCCTGTGAGTACTGGGGCTGTTGCTGCTGCATGGCTCCCTGCGCCACCCCCACGGCGGCCTGCTGCGCTGCCTGCTGGACGTGAGGGTTCTTCCAGGCCCCGGTGGTCCACTCCTCCTGGGCTTTACTCATACTGCCTCCAGTGCCACGGTACATGTTGTGCACCTGGAGAGAGAGTCAGGGAGACGGTGTTAGCGTGAGTTGTATTACTGTAGCACAAACAGAGGACACAATAAAGAGTACTGTCTTTGCTCATGTTGTGCCTGGTGCTACAACACATGTTGTCCCTGGTGTTACAGTACATGTTGTCCCTGGTGTTACGGTACATGTTGTCCCTGGTGTTACGGTACATGTTGTCCCTGGTGTTACGGTACATGTTGTCCCTGGTGTTACGGTACATGTTGTCCCTGGTGTTATGGTACATGTTGTCCCTGGTGTTACGGTACATGTTGTCCCTGGTGTTACGGTACATGTTGTCCCTGGTGCTACAACACATGTTGTCCCTGCTACGGTACATGATGTCCCTGGTGTTACGGTACATTCTGTCCCTGGTGTTACGGTACATGATGTCCCTGGTGTTACGGTACATGTTGTGCCTGGTGTTACAGTACATGTTGTGCCTGGTGTTACAGTACATGTTATGCCTGGTGCGATGGTACATGATATCCCTGGTGTTATGGTACATGTTGTCCCTGGTGTTACGGTACATGTTGTCCCTGGTGTTACGGTACATGTTGTCCCTGGTGTTACGGTACAAGTTGTCCCTGGTGTCACGGTACATGTTGTCCCTGGTGTTACGGTACATGTTGTCCCTGGTGTTACGGTACATGATGTCCCTGGTGTTACGGTACATGTTGTCCCTGGTGTTACGGTACATGTTGTCCCTAGTGTTACGGTACATGTTGTCCCTGGTGTTACGGTACATGATGTCCCTGGTGTTACGGTATATGTTGTCCCTGCTACGGTACATGATGTCCCTGGTGTTACGGTATATGTTGTCCCTGCTACGGTACATGTTGTCCCTGGTGTTACGGTACATGTTGTCCCTGGTGTTACGGTACATGATGTCCCTGGTGTTACGGTACATGTTGTCCCTGGTGTTACGGTACATGTTGTCCCTAGTGTTACGGTACATGTTGTCCCTGGTGTTACGGTACATGATGTCCCTGGTGTTACGGTATATGTTGTCCCTGCTACGGTACATGATGTCCCTGGTGTTACGGTATATGTTGTCCCTGCTACGGTACATGTTGTCCCTGGTGTTACGGTACATGATGTCCCTGGTGTTACGGTACATGCTGTCCCTGGTGTTACGGTACATGCTGTCCCTGGTGTTACGGTACATGTTGTCCCTGGTGTTACGGCACATGTTGTCCCTGGTGTTACGGTACACGCTGTCCCTGGTGCTATGGTACATGCTGTCCCTGGTGTTACGGTATATGTTGTCCCTGCTACGGTACATGATGTCCCTGGTGTTACGGTATATGTTGTCCCTGCTACGGTACATGTTGTCCCTGGTGTTACGGTACATGATGTCCCTGGTGTTACGGTACATGATGTCCCTGGTGTTACGGTACATGCTGTCCCTGGTGTTACGGTACATGTTGTCCCTGGTGTTACGGCACATGTTGTCCCTGGTGTTACGGTACACGCTGTCCCTGGTGCTATGGTACATGCTGTCCCTGGTGTTACGGCACATGCTGTCCCTGGTGTTACGGTACATGTTGTCCCTGGTGTTATGGTACATGTTGTCCCTGGTGTTACGGTACATGTTGTCCCTGGTGATACGGTACATGTTATCCATGGTGCATGATGTCCCTGGTGTTACGGTACATGTTGTCCCTGGTGCTACGATACATATTGTCCCTGGTGTTATGGTACATGTTGTCCCTGGTGTTACGGTACATGTTGTCCCTGGTGCTACGGTACATGTTGTCCCTGGTGCTACGATACATATTGTCCCTGGTGTTATGGTACATGTTGTCCCTGGTGTTACGGTACATGTTGTCCCTGGTGCTACGGTACATGTTGTCCCTGGTGTTACGGTACATGATGTCCCTGGTGTTACGGTACATGTTGTCCCTGGTGCTACGATACATGTTGTCCCTGGTGTTACGGTACATGTTGTCCCTGGTGTTACGGTACATGATGTCCCTAGTGCTACGGTACATGATGTCCCTGGTGTTACGGTACATGTTGTCCCTGGTGCTACGGTACATGTTGTCCCTGGTGGTACGGTACATGTTGTCCCTGGTGCTATACCTATTTACCCTTATTCAGGTGCAAAACTTTCACTGGGGATGGGGGGATGGGGGGGGCATGTCCCCCTCACATTCTGAAATTGCATTTTTGTCCCCCGTAGTTTTATCATAGGAATGTGATACAAAATGAGGCAACGGTGTGCTTTAGGACCATGCGGACGCCTCCGAGCTGTTGGGTAGGCTGTCCCCCCTCACTTCTAAAACCAAAGTTGCGCCCCCTGCCCTTATTTACCAGGTAAGTTGTTGTGCACCTGAAGAGAGAGACAGACTGAGAGACAGTGTGAGAGAGAGATTTATAGAGTACTGGTCCGGTGCCACAGTACATGAAGCAACACAAACATAGGCATAGACACATGCACACACACACACACACACGCACACACACACGCACGCACGCACAGACACACACACACACACAAAAGTACACATGGATTTTGTACTGTAGATATGTGGTAGTGGCCTGAGGGCACACAGTGTGTTGTGAAATTAATGGGGATCCATAATAAACCCCAGGAAGAATAGCTGCTGCCTTGGCAGGAACTAATGGGGATCCATAATAAACCCCAGGAAGAGTAGCTGCTGCCTTGGCAGGAACTATTGGGGATCCATAATAAACTCCAGGAAGAGTAGCTGCTGCCTTGGCAGGAACTAATGGGGATCCATAATAAACCACAGGAAGAGTAGCTGCTGCCTTGGCAGGAACTAATAGGGATCCATAATAAACCACAGGAAGAGTAGCTGCTGCCTTGGCAGGAACTAATAGGGATCCATAATAAACCCCAGGAAGAGTAGCTGCTGCCTTGGCAGGAACTAATGGGGATCCATAATAAACCACAGGAAGAGTAGCTGCTGCCTTGGCAACGCCTAATGGGGATCCATAATAAACCACAGGAAGAGTAGCTGCTGCCTTGGCAGGAACTAATGGGGATCCATAATAAACCCCAGGAAGAGTAGCTGCTGCCTTGGCAGGAACTAATGGGGATCCGTAATAAACCACAGGAAGAGTAGCTGCTGCCTTGGCAGGAACTAATGGGGATCCTTGTGCTTCCTGGAGAAAGTCAGGGAGAGATTGAGATGGTGTTTGAGATATATTTATATTACCCTAAGTAAAACACAGTACAGGCCATATATATTACTTGTCCATCAACTATGTAGTCGACAAGTCAGGGATATTTATCAAATATTTTTTACTCTTTTATATTTAGGGAATCTATTGGGCTCCCGAGTGGTGCAGTGGTCTAAGGCACTGCATCTCGGTGCTAGAGGTGTAGCTACAGTCCCTGGTTCAATTCCAGGCTGTATCACACCCGGCTGCGATTGGGAGTCCCTTAGGGCTGCGCACAATCGGCCGGGGTAGGCCGTCGTTGTAAATAAGAATTTGTTCTTAACTGACTTGCCTAGTTAAATAAAAGTACACTCTTTTTTTTTTTACAGGGATATTAATTAACATTTCAGTGTTCACATCAATGAAGGGTAAATGTGCCTGAGTTAGCAGAAGAGATCATATTCACCCGCCTGTGGTACCTGAGATGTGAGTCATATTACAGCCAAAGTCAAACTAAAGCTTGTAAGAAAGAAATACGGTCTTTGCTGTAAATTAGATCCGGGCCTGAATACATAGTGTCAACAGTAGGAGTGCTGATCTAGGATCAGATCCCTCCTGTCCATTTCCTGTCTTATTCATTCTGATATAAAAGGCTAAACTGATCCTAGATCAGCACTCCTCTACTCTAAGACACTTTATGAATGTGGGCCCTGATCTCCTGTTACTATAGCAGCCCATCAAGTTGTTGTCCTCTTCAAGTCAAAGACACTAAAGGATGCAGAGAGATCTGATCTCCTGTTATTATAGCAGCCCATCAAGTTGTTGTCCTCTTCAGGTTAAAGACACGAAAGCTATATTTCCTGGAGAACGTACACCAAGAAAATATGGTCAGAAAGATAAGATGATACAATTGTGGGTTTGTCTTGACAGTTTGCTATTGCCTCAACAGACAAGAGCAGTACTAGAAGTACGGTAGTAGTGAGGAGAAACTGTTTTTTTCAGCTGAATCATATGTTGGAAGTTTACATACACCTTGGCCAAATACATTTAAACATTTATTCTAGTAAATATTCTCTGTCTTAGGTCAGTTAGGATCACCACTTTATTTTAAGAATGTGAAATGTCAGAATAATAGTAGAGAGAATTATTTATTTCAGCTTTTATTTCTTTCATCACATTCCTAGTGGGTTTACATACACTCAATTAATATTTGGTAGCATTGGCCTTAAATTGTTTAACTTGAGTCAAATGTTTTAGGTAGCTTTCCACAAGGTTCCCACAATAAGTTGGGTGAATTTTGGCCCATTCCTCCTGACAGAGCTGGTGTAACTGAGTCAGGTTCATAGTCCTCCTCGCTTGCACACGCTTTTTCAGTTCTGCCCACACATTTTCTATGGGATTGAGGTCAGGGATTTGTGATGGCCACTCCAATACCTTGACTTTGCTGTCCTTAAGTCATTTTGACACAACTTTGGAAGTATGCTTGGGGTCATTGTCCATTTGGAAGACCCATTTGCGGCCAAGCTTTAATTTCCTGACTGATGTCTTGAGATGTTGCTTCAATGTATCCACATAATTTTCCTTGTTATTTTGTGAAGTGCCAACATTCCCTCCTGCAGCAAAGCATCCCCACAACATGATGCTGCCACCCCCGTGCTTCACGGTTGGGATGGTGTTCTTCGGCTTGCAAGCATCCCCCTTTTTCCTCCAAACATAACTATGGTCATTATGATCAAACAGTTTTATTTTTGTTTCATCAGACCAGAGGACATTTCTCCAAAAAGTATGATCTTTGTCCCCATGTGCAGTTGCAAACCGTAGTCTGGCTTTTTTATGGAGGTTTTGGAGCAGTGGCTTCTTCCTTGCTGAGCGGGCTTTCAGGTTATGTTGATATAGGACTCATTTTACTGTGGATATAGATACTTTTGTACCTGTTTCCTAAGTCATGACGGCTGCGTGGTCCCATGGTGTTTATACTTGCGTACTATTGTTTGTACAGATGAACGTGGTACCTTGAAAATTGCTCATAAGGATGAACCAGACTTGTTTTTCTGAGGTCTTGGCTGGTTTCTTTTGATTTTCCCATGATGTCAAGCAAAGAGGGACTGAGTTTGAAGGTAGGCCTTGAAATACATCCACAGGTACACCTACAATTGACTCAAATGATGTCAATTAGCCTATCAGAAGCTTCTAAAGCCATGACATAATTTTCTGGAATTTTCCAAGCTGTTTAAAGGCACAGTCAACTTAGTGTATGTAAACTTCTGACCCACTGGAATTGAGATACAGTAAATTATAAGTGAAATAATCTGTCTGTAAACAATTGTTGGAAAAATGACTTGTGTCAGGCACAAGTAGATGTCCTAACTGACTTGACAAAACTATAGTTTGTTAACAAGAAATTTGTGGAGTGGTTGAAAAACACGTTTTAATGACTCCAACCTAAGTGTATGTAAACTTCCGACTTCAACTGTATCTACAGAAACCACACTGCACATATTGCAAGAGTCCATTATACTCTAGTCAGAATGAGAAACGTGTTGCTAGAGTCCATTATACTCTAGTCAGAATGAGAAACGTGTTGCTAGAGTCCATTATACTCTAGTCAGAGTGAGAAACGTGTTGCTAGAGTCCATTATACTCTAGTCAGAATGAGAAACGTGTTGCTAGAGTCCATTATACTCTAGTCAGAATGAGAAACGTGTTGCTAGAGTCCATTATACTCTAGTCAGAGTGAGAAACGTGTTGCTAGAGTCCATTATACTCTAGTCAGAATGAGAAACGTGTTGCTAGAGTCCATTATACTCTAGTCAGAGTGAGAAACGTGTTGCTAGAGTCCATTATACTCTAGTCAGAATGAGAAACGTGTTGCTAGAGTCCATTATACTCTAGTCAGAATGAGAAACGTGTTGCTAGAGTCCATTATACTCTAGTCAGAGTGAGAAACGTGTTGCTAGAGTCCATTATACTCTAGTCAGAATGAGAAACGTGTTGCTAGAGTCCATTATACTCTAGTCAGAGTGAGAAACGTGTTGCTAGAGTCCATTATACTCTAGTCAGAGTGAGAAACGTGTTGCTAGAGTCCATTATACTCTAGTCAGAGTGAGAAACGTGTTGCTAGAGTCCATTATACTCTAGTCAGAGTGAGAAACGTGTTGCTAGAGTCCATTATACTCTAGTCAGAATGAGAAACGTGTTGCTAGAGTCCATTATACTCTAGTCAGAGTGAGAAACGTGTTGCTAGAGTCCATTATACTCTTGTCAGAATGAGAAACGTGTTGCTAGAGTCCATTATACTCTTGTCAGAATGAGAAACGTGTTGCTAGAGTCCATTATACTCTAGTCAGAGTGAGAAATGTGTTGCTAGAGTCCATTATACTCTAGTCAGAGTGAAAAACGTGTGGCCAAAGTCCATTATACTCTAGTCAGAGTGAAAAACGTGTGGCCAAAGTCCATTATACTCTAGTCAGAATGAGAAACGTGTTGCTAGAGTCCATTATACTCTAGTCAGAGTGAGAAACGTGTGGCCAAAGTCCATTATACTCTAGTCAGAGTGAGAAACGTGTTGCTAAAATCCATTATACTCTAGTCAGAATGAGAAACGTGCAAGTCAGGGCTTTAGAGTAAAGTCAGGGCTTTAGAGTAAAGTCAGGGCTTTAGAGTATGGTCAGGGCTTTAGAGTAAAGTCAGGGCTTTAGAGTAAAGTCAGGGCTTTAGAGTAAAGTCAGGGCTTTAGAGTAAAGTCAGGGCTTTAGAGTAAAGTCAGGGCTTTAGAGTAAAGTCAGGGCTTTAGAGTAAAGTCAGGGCTTTAGAGTAAAGTCAGGGCTTTAGAGTAAAGTGTGGAAGTTATGGTAGAACATTACAAGATTATGTTTTAATATTATTTTATGTATCAAATACTTTGATTAGTACTCTCTGATCTGTGTCTGTGGGACTGAGTTGGGCCTCTTCTATTGAATGATTAGTGTATGTGAAAGGCTGGCCTGTCTGCCAGGGCCAGGTGAACCGTCCAGTTTCTCTCTCACATGCAGATGAACACTGGACTTGTGAGGAGGATCCAGTGTCCCATTGTTGCATTAGTATCTGTGTGTTATTAAGGAGTGCCAAGCTGAGAAGATGACCCTGTATAAACAAGCAGTAAAATGACCTAGAGACAGAAACCTGGCGACATGTAAATCTTGCTGTCTGTTACTCGATAACACAATGTACCTTCGTATAATTCTACACATCTGTTGATTGTCGTGAACATTCAGGAGGATGTACTTTGCTATGAAGAGCTGTAACCTAAATCTGCTGGTGGGTTCTCAGTGATCCCCTCCGGATGATTGTTGACCAGCTCCATTATTGCTGTATGTTTGTATGTTTGACTGTACGTTTGTTTTTACTCCATGTGTAACTCTGTGTTGTTGTCTGTGTCACACTGCTTTGCTTTATCTTGGACAGGACGCAGTTGTAAATGAGAACTTGTTCTCAATTGGCCTACCTGGTTAAATAAAGGTGTTCTCAATTGGCCTACCTGGTTAAATAAAGGTGTTCTCAACTGGCCTACCTGGTTAAATAAAGGTGTTCTCAACTGGCCTACCTGGTTAAATAAAGGTGATTTTTTGTTGTTGTTGTTGTAATAATTAAATAATAAAGTTTGATTGTTTTGAAGAAATCTAAAAGTCTCTCTCCTTTGGACAGAAGTATTCCACAACAAAGTGAAAATGTATGTAGCACACACACACATATAGTACTATGGTACCTTGGTGAGCCCGGTGAAGGAGAGGACAGCCATGGCAGTGAACATGATGGTGGGGATCAACATGACTACAGCGGAGCCTATATTGGTGCTGAAGAAGGTGATGGTAGCCAGCCAGCCACTGGAGGAAGGAAATAGGAAGAAAACCACAACAAGGTCACAGCAAGTCCACGCCTCTTCTAAAGGCAGGCTTTCCCTAATGATAACAATACTATCAGCTGTTAGGCCTACGGACGAAAATCAGGTCAATCAATCAAGCAAATCAATCAAACTGTATAGCCCTTTTTTACATCAACAGTGGTCACAAAGTGCTTTACAGTAACCCGATCTAGAACCCCAAAGAGCAAGGAGAAGTGGCAAGGCAACTATGGAGGAACCTTTCCCTAGAAGGATGTAACCTTGAGCGGAACCAGACTCAGAGGCGACTGGAGGGCCATACTATCAAAGCCAATGGGCGTGACTCTCCCACAAATAAAAAAAAACATTGGTGTTTTATCAGGCTTTTTCCAAGTAAAAAAAAAACATGACATTTTGGCCATCAATGGCCTTCATCAGACTGAACCTAGAAGGAAGAAACCTTGAGAGGAACCAGATTCCCGAGAGGACACCCAGGCTCCATCCTTACCAGACGCCCCAGCCTGGAATGCCTATACACTGGATGATGCTGATCACCACCTGGGCCATGAACACGAAGAAGAACGCCATGAAGTTGAACGAGCTGTCAGTCCTACAAGGGGGGGGGGGGGAGAGAGAAGTAAATCCAATCAGAAATCCAGGATTTAACCTAGACAGTGGAGGCTGCTGAGGGGAGAGAACGGCTCATAATAATGGCCGGAACAGAGCACATGGAATGGCATCCAACACCTGGAAACCATGGAAACAATGTGTTTGATGTATGTGATACCATTCCACTGATTCCACTCCAGTCATTACCACCACGAGACCGTCCTCCCCAATTAACCACTGTATATCTGGGGGAAAAAAGCCTTAAGAAAGGGTTTACTCACGTCTCTATGCCTCATCTAATGTAACACGGGCTGCGTTCAGTAAGTCAGAACGGTGTTCCAACGTTTAATTCAACAAAGACAGTACTGAACGACCAAAACGTTGGCGAACGTTAAAACATACTGAACGCACCCCAGATGTCAGAAAGAAGGATGTACTTACTTGAAGGCCTTGTAGATGGGTCTGAACCAGCACACGTAGGAGCAGGGGGTGAACAGGATGAGCCACAGGATAGCCATGCCAAAGTTAGTGGCTCCGCCCCCGCCGCACATCCATGCCAGGCAGCCAATCAGATTGACCGCCAAGGTGGCACTGTTGACTGTAATGATCACAGATGGTCAAAAAAGGCTAAATAATGATATTAACGGTGGACCTTGCATTATTTACAATGCAGTAGCATTGGTCATGCTTTTAACATTTTATTTATTTAACCATTCAGGTCAATTAAAAACAAATTCATATTTACAATGATGGCCTGGTGTTCATTAGGGCATGCAACGGTAATGGAGAATGAGGGTGTCTGATTGGACAAGTCCAGGTCGTCCCTCTCTGTTTCAGTCTGTTTTCAACGGTTTGGTGCCAAATAAACAGGACCGTCATGTTACTGTTTTCCCATTTCCTGTTAGTACAATTACATTGTCTGGGACGCGGACCTTGTGTAATTAAAGTACAACAGCACCGTCTGTTATTGGATGATTAATCTAGCAAAGTAAAGTTTAATTGGTTGCTTCAGATTTGTATGAGAGTTTGCAGAGACAGTAAAGGTAACTTTATGATTTTGTATCTTCGGTATAGGGGAGAGATCTCTATGGTCTGTGTCCCAAATATAAATATTGAACGATAAAGAAAATATGCTGTAATTTATATGATTTGTATTAAAAAAAAACACAAAATTAAAAAGCTATCTATTCAACACACAATACAGTGACTACTGTAAAGGGCACAAACTAATGATAAACTATTGGGATTATTTATAACATATATGTCACAGGACTTACTTATACAATCCCCAACCTGAGTGATAATGCAAATGAAATGAAAATGATAATGAAAGGTATACGATCATACATCTATAAAGATTACCATGACACTATTAGATGCATTTTCAGCTCTTGTTGTCAAGCCAACGGTATAGATGGGAGGCTTTGAACTAGCGGATGTTGATTTAGATGAAAAACCATGTCAAGTAACAATTCTTGTCTGGTTTCCTGAAAGTCTTATTAAAGAGCTTCAAACCAGCTACACCCGCCTTCCTGCTATACCTGTGTTTGTTTCCCATAATGCTTTGGGTGACGTTAAAAGTCATCTGAAAAGAAAGGCCAAACAGTAGCAGTAGCACTTAACAGCTTGCCGTTATGACGTCACTCAAGCAATCTACACAATAAATACGCAAAGGGCTTGGTTAGAATGGGCCGGTGCTGCCCGGTACAGCACCAGAACCTCTAATCTTCTACTGCTTGAGTACCGACCAACTCTTGTAGAATATTAGCTCTAATACTTGATGACTAAAACCCAGTTTAACCAAGTTCAGAACTAAAAAGCATTCTCGATGGAAAAAAAATGTGTATAAGGCTTGCTTAATCTGTCTGGGAAACCCTATTTAGTGCACTACTTTTGACCAGGACCCATAGGGTCAAAAGTAGTGCACTAAATAGGGAATAGGGTGCCATTTGGAAGACATCCTGTGGTTAGAGACTGAGTCATCTGTGTCGGTTTCACCAGACAGAACCCTATGGGTCCTGGCCAAAAGTAGTGCACTAAATAGGGAATAGGGTGCCATTTGGAAGACATCCTGTGGTTAGAGACTGAGTCATCTGTGTCGGTTTCCCAGACAGAACTCTATGGGTCCTGGCCAAAAGTAGTGCACTAAATAGGGAATAGGGTACCACGTGGGATACCAACACACTCACAGATCCATAGGTAGTAGAGCTTCTTGCAGATGGAGCGGTGTACATCTGGGATCTCATTGAAGTCCTGATAGAAACACGGCTTCAGAGGGATGAAGCCTGGCAGGGGAGGGAAATTGTTTTCTGTGGGGGATAAAAGGAAGAGGCTCAGAATTGAACTTAGTCAAATCTTGAATTAAAAACAAAAATCCAAGATAAAATATTAAAGTTAAAAGTATAAGAATTCAACCTGATCAACACACAAGTTATATTAAAACAGTCAGGTTACGCATTGTGTGCTATAATTGCATGATAGTAAAATGCTTATTAGCTACTTACTACTAATGACTTATATATCTTACAAAAGAGTAGCATGATTCAATATTCAACACAGAAATCACACTCTACAAAATATTCCCACGACTATACCATCCTTGTATGTATAAAGACTGTTCTTACCTGCCATTACAATTTGATATTTTCCTCCAGTTGGAAATAAATATAATTCAGACTAAAACTCAACACCTTAGAAATTATCCTGAAAAGAATATTACATTGTATCAATATTTCAGCAAAGAAAAGTATAATTTTATGATCATAAACACCATAACTGCCTTCATAATATTCCAAGCAACAAACCGGTATGTAGGCTATCGGTAAGAAATATGAAAAACCTTGAGCGCCCAATGAATGCGTCGGTTAACAGTGAAATTACGCCAAAAACCGACTCTCCCTCCCAGTGTGCTTTGCGCTCGTAGCCTTTATAACCCACCGCCCCCGCACCTACAATATGGGATTACAATGTAACATGTTAGGTCGATTATGCATAATATTCTATGGCTACAAACCCTCCATTCTGATAGCCTCCTGAATACGGCCATTGTTGTCAGTGAGATATACATTGTAGACTGCATAAAATAATCTGTCATTTATTTTAATAAAGTTTGACAGTGTGATGATGGATATTTATGATATTTGCAGCTACCGTTCAAACACTCGTAGGTTGAGGGTGTTTGGATGAAGGGCATTTTCCCAGCATTTATTTTTGCACCAAATGGGCCTATACCACCAGACTGATAACAAACGATGTTATGAGAGCACAAATCAATGCAACATTTTACGTTTCTCCGATGTTGTTATTCATTTTAAAGGATGGGCAGGATGCAAGATTCCGCTGTATGTAATGCTATAACGGCATCGTGATGAGCACTACTGTCAATGGAGAAAGGGGCGCCCTTCAGATGAGTAACCGTAGTAGAGACCTAGCCTACGACACGATGGAGTATTTTCAGCAGGACTCAATAAACAAGTCAAACGATTGTACCATTCCTGCCGCATGATTATTCTACATTCTATTAATGCACGGAGCATTTAGTAAATATATAATTCTCCCAATCGTGTAATTGAAACAGAATGAGTGAATGAAATGAAATGTAAATAAAACGGTATGGATTCGTTACTTTGGAAAGGATCTATCGCTTACCTCTTTTTTTTCTTCCAAAACCAGGAATGCTGTTACTATGCAACGTTCTTCAATTGCATTATATGACGATATTCTTTATGAAACACAACACACGCTGGTGAAATTAAAACGAGAGACATAAATTCTATATTCGATTAAAATCTGCAAAAACCAAACGAGAGTTTGGGGGTAGAAAGCTATTCCGTGACGTCACGTTTCTCCTCTCTCTTTACGCACATACCCGTCCTACTAGGAAATGGTTTGAGGAAACGGAATCGTTGCTGGACAGAACTGTCCAACAAGAAAACTGCTTAGTAGCGGTATTTCACTCTCACTATCTTAAAGGAAAGGTTCACCCATTTTCAATGTTATATTGTTTTTGTGCATCTCCGAGTGATGCTCTATTGATTCCCTGGGTAGTTTCATGTTTTCATGTGTGTCTAATTTATTGGCTCAAGCAGGTAGAAATTCGTCCGGTATGATGTAGCACTGTGATAAAGTATCTCTCGCTACACTGAAAGTTCATTGGAATAGTACTTTTAGATCGCGAAAACATCTATCATTCCTGTCACTGATGTCAGATTTCAATACTGGCCGATGTCATAACTCGGAAGGATGTCTTCTCTCGAATGAGCCATTGATCATATTTTTTTTGCGATATTCTTACCTAGAGAAATCTAGCACATTTGTCCTATTTGTCTACCAGAGATATTATCCAAAGAAGATGGGAATCTAATGAATGAAGAAAGTTGTAACGCCCCACCCAGCAGACAGTCGACCAATCGTGTTCACGTTGTCATGCTACGTAACGCGGTTGCTAAGCTTTTCGTCAAGCAATGCCTTCTCAATATCAGTGTATTTGTCGAATAACGTGCCTATTTTCCTCGAAAGTACGTAATGTCACGATTCCAAAACTATATGATATTACACATAGTAAGTTAATTATCTCATATCTCGGAAAATATTTGTAATGTTAACTTCTTGTTGACGAAATTCGTGATAATGTTTTTTTTGTTGCTAGCGCTCAATAGCCTCCCATTCATCCTTGAAGGAGAGCGCCCCTTGTCCCAGAATCACGCATAATGCACCGCGCGGCCCTTTGACGTGGCATGGGAAACGTTTCCCATCTCCTCAGAAGTGCATCTGCTGTTGCGAATGATCTGCAGTTTGAACACGGTGAGAGTGTAGTCCTAAATTGATAGTGCAGTTTGTTTAGGCGATGTTATAGCTAACTAGCTACTTTACATGCTGATATTGCCAAAACAAAAAATATTGTTTTCACATATTAGCGTTAAGCCTGCACTACTATAGTTTAAAATGTAGATGATAGCTGTTGAGGCGCATAATATGCTATAATTCTCTTTCTTTCTCTCTCATTTATATACAGTACCAGTCAAAAGTTTGGACACACCTACTCATTCCAGGGTTGTTCTTTATTTGGACTATTTTCTACATTGTAGAGTAATAGTGAAGACATCAAAACAATGAAATAACACATATGGAATCATGTAGTAAACCATTTTTTTTTAAACAAATCAAAATATATTTTATATTTGAGATTCTTCAAAGTAGACATCCTTTGCCTTGATGACAGCTTTGCACACTCTTGGCATTCTCTCAACCAGCTTCATGAGGTAGTCACCTGGAATGCATTTCAATTAACATGTGTGCCTTGTTAAAAGTTAATTTGTAGAATTTCTTATCTTCTTAATGCGTTTGAGCCAATCAGTTGTGTTGTGACAAGGTCGGGGTGGTATACAGAAGATAGCCCTATTTGGTAAAAGACCAAGTCCATATTATGGCAAGTACAACTCAAATAACCAAAGAGAAACGACAGTCCATCATTACTTTAAGACATGAAGGTCAGTCAATTTGGAAAATTTCAAAAACAATCTCACCGTGTTCAAGTGCAGTCGCAAAAACCATCAAGCGACATTAGACCAGTGGAAATCTTTCCTTTGGTCTGATGAGTCCTATTGTGAGATTTTTGGTTCTGACCTCTGTGTCTTTGTGAGACATAGAGTAGGATGAATGGATGATCTCCACATGTGTGGTTCCCAATGTGAAGCATGGAGGAGGAGGTGTGATGGTGTGGGGGTGCTTTGCTGGTGACACTGTCAGTGATTTATTTAGAATTCAATCACCACAATCACCGACAAACCAATTGAGGTAGTTTGGGATGAGTTGGGCGGCAGAGTGAAGGAAAAGCAGCCAACAAGTGCTCAGCATATGTAGGAGCTCCTTCAAGACTGTTGGAAAAGCATTTAAGGTGAAGTTGGTTGAGAGAATGCCAAGAGTGTGCAAAGCAGTCATCAAGGAAAAGGATGGCTACTTTGAAGAATCTGTTTAACACTTTTTTGGTTTCTACATGATTCCATATCTGTTATTTCATCAGTTTGATGTCTTCAAGATTATTCTAATGTAGAAAATAGTAAAAAATTATGAAAAACCCTTGAATGAGTAGGTGTGTCCAAATTTATGACTGGTATTTTACTGGTATTATATATATATATACAGTTAAAGTCGGAAGTTTACATACACCTTGGCCAAATACATTTAAACTCAGTTTTTCACAATTCCATTAATCCTAGTAAAAATTCCCTGTCTTAGGTCAGTTAGGATCACCACTTTATTTTAGGAATGTGAAATGTCAGAATAATAGTAGAGATAATTATTTATTTCAGCTTTTATTTCTTTCATCACATTCCCAGTGGGTCAGAAGTTTCCATACACTCAATTAGTATTTGGTAGCATTGCCTTTAAATTGTTTCACTTGGGTCAAACATTTCGGGTAGCCTTCCACAAGCTTCCCACAATAAGTTGGATGAATTTTGGCCCATTCCTCCTGACAAAGCTGGTGTAACTGAGTCAGGTTTGTAGGCCTCCTTGCTTGCACACACTTTTTCAGTTCTGCCCACAAATATTTTATAGGATTGGGGTCAGGGCTTTGTGATGGCCACTCCAATACCTTGACTTTGTTGTCCTTAGGCCATTTTGACACAACTTTGTAAGTATGCTTGGGGTCATTGTTCAGTTGGAAGACCCACTGGCAAACAAACTTTAACTTCCTGACTGATGTCTTGAGATGTTGCTTCAATATATCCACAATTTCCCTGCCTCATAATGCCATCTATTTTATGAAGTGCACCAGTCCCTCCTGCAGCAAAGCACCCCCGCAACATGTTTTATTTCACCATTATTTAACCAGGTAGGCCAGTTGAGAACAAGTTCTCATTTACAACTGCGACCTGGCCAAGATAAAGCAAAGCAGTGTGACACAAACAACAACAACACAGAGGTAAACATGGAATAAACAAACATACAGTAAATAACACAGTAAAAAAAAAAGTGGTGATGCTGCCACCTCCATGCTTCACAGTTGGGATGTTTTTTTTGGGCTTGCCAGCCTCCCCCTTTTTCCTCCAAACATAACGATGGTCATTATGGCCAAACTGTTCTATCTTTGTTTAATCAGACCAGAGGACTTTTCTCCAAAAAGTACGGTCTTTGTCCCCATGTGCAGTTGCAAACTGTAGTCGGGCTTTTTTTATGGCGGTTTTGGAGCAGTGGCTTCTTCCTTGCTGAGCGGCCTTTCAGGTTATGTCGATATAGGACTCATTTTACTGTGGATATAGATACTTTTGTACCCGTTTCCTCCAGCATCTTCACAAGGTCATTTGCTGTTGTTTTGGGATTGATTTGCACTTTTTGCACCAAAGTACGTTCATCTCTAGGAGACAGAAAACATCTCCTGCCTGAGCTGTATAATGGCTGCATGGTCCCATGGTGCTTATACTTGCGTACTATTGTTTGTACAGATGAACGTGGTACCTTCAGGCGTTTGGAAATTGCTCCCAAGGATGACCCAGACTTGTGGAGGTCTACAACTTGTTTTCTGAGGTCTTGGCTGATTTCTTTTGATTTTCCCATGAGGTCAAACAAAGAGGCACTGAGTTTGAAGGTAGGCCTTGAAATGTATCCACAGGTACACCTCCAATTGACTCAAATGATGTCAATTAGCCTATCAGAAGCTTCTAAGGCCATTACATAATTTCCTGGAATTTTCCAAGCTGTTTAAAGGCACATTCAACTTAGTGTATGTAAACTTCTGACCCACTGGAATTGTGATACAGTGAATTATAAGTGAAATAATCTGTCTCTAAACAATTGTTGGAAAAATTACTTGTGTCATGCACAAAGTAGATGTCCTAACCGATTTGCCAAAACTATAGTTTGTTAACAAGAAATTTGTGGAGTGGTTGAAAAACTAGTTTTAATGACTCCAACCTAAGTGTGTGTAAACTTCCAACTTCAACTGTATATATAATCCCAAGAAGCAGCCCCTGCATAGAGGCACATTTCCAGTAAAATACACTGTGGGACTATTCCAACTTCCCCCAGCCCACGCCACCCAACGTCCTCCATCATCCAACCCTGTGAGCAACAGATACAACTCTGGAGACACTGCAAGACTAGTTATCTTTTAATCGTGTGTCTTCAATACGTGGCCGGATACATGGTACCAGCAGAGGGTTTCGACAAGTTACCACAGACACAAAGTCAAAATGTACTATTTTGTGAAAATGCATATAAACAAAAATGTCATTTTTGGTCTTAATTTAAGGTTAGGGTTGGGCATAAGGTTGGCAGTGTGGTTAGGTTTAAAATCACATTTTAAGAAGAACAATTATAGAAATAGGCGGGGTTTATGACTTTGTAGATGTGGCAACTAGTGATGACCCCAGCAGAGAGGAAGAGGCAAAGCGAGAGGATTTACTCAGCCCAAAATCTGTCAGCGTGAGATAAGTGTTCTTGTTTTACCTTAGTGGAGATAAGCCCTTTTTTCTATTGAGGTCTATAAGAGTTTCGAATACCGTAAGGCTTAATTGATCAAATAGAAGTTTCGCAATGTTTAGTCTGTTAAAATGTACTGATATAATTGGAGGCACGTGGAATTCTGACAACTTTGAGAAAAACGACTTGGTTTTGCCTGTTGTTCACACGCGTATCTGCCCTCTCATCGGCTAGAATTGTCCCAGCTGTTCACGCCTGCCTTCGATCACTGAGCACATTTCCATTGTTAGAGCGGTCACTCAGCTATCTTGTCAATATATTACATTATCTTCGTTACCAGTCGAACCAGCGGTTGGTAACGGGCTCACTCAGGTAGGTTTATAAAGCAATACGTTTTTAATATCTCATCTAGTTATTACAAGTTGACAAGTACATAAATACGTTTTAGTATTGTTTGTGAGCCAGATGTATTGCTCTCTGTTGGATATGCTAATTAGTTGATGCTAAGCTAACGTTAGCTACCCAGCTAGCTACCAGCTTCATCTAACGTTAGGTAACTTATCTTTCATCTTTATGACTGACCCAAGTTTTTTTTAAGATAGCCTAAGCTACGTTTGTAAAGTAGCATTGTGTCTCTTTAAACGAAGTGTATGAATTATTTAACATTGTCATAATGAACCAACAGGTTTTGTTGACAAATGGCACAACTATGTAAACATTATTAGCTAACTAGCTATAGCCTGTGGCTGGCTACACATCCAATTTGCACTCAGCCTTTGGTGGTAAAGATTAAGTTAGTTAACTAGGTTAATGCCTTTCTGCATGCTTTTCTGAATCAATTCTGATTATAAAGGTCCAGCCACATCTCTATGTAAATCTGATAGCGGTCCCTCCACATTTGAATGGTTTTACACAGTAGCAGTTCTCGCACAATCAATATTATGTTTATACGTGTCCATTATTAGCTGTCAGTGATGTCCGTGTACACTTGGGACCTGCGACGCGTCTCTTATCTCCATTGTCTACAGTGTTGGAAATGCAGCCGCCACTCCCACCAGATGAAGTCAGGGAGCTGGTGTGTTCCTGTCTTCACAGGGACCCAGTAGCTGCTGACCTGAGATGCAGCCTGTTTGTTGCTGCTGCTCAGAGCTACAAGAGGGACTCACTGCTCAGACCCTACCCCCCCAGATACATCAGAGACACTGACACCAAGGAGTTTGATGAGCTGGTGAGGAGTTAGACAGGACAGAAAACACTGATACAGTGCCTTGCGAAAGTATTCGGCCCCCTTGAACTTTGCGACCTTTTGCCACATTTCAGGCTTCAAACATAAAGATATAAAACTGTATTTTTTTGTGAAGAATCAACAACAAGTGGGACACAATCATGAAGTGGAACGACATTTATTGGATATTTCAAACTTTTTTAACAAATCAAAATCTGAAAAATTGGGCGTGCAAAATTATTCAGCCCCTTTACTTTCAGTGCAGCAAACTCTCTCCAGAAGTTCAGTGAGGATCTCTGAATGATCCAATGTTGACCTAAATGACTAATTTATTTATTTAACCAGGCAAGAACAAATTCTTATTTTCAATGACTGCCTGTTCAGGGGCAGAACGACAGATTTGTACCTTGTCATCTCGGGGGTTTGAACTCGCAACCTTCCGGTTACTAGTCCAACGCTCTAACCACTAGGCTACCCTGCCGCCCCATAATGATAATGATAATGATAATGATAATAAATACAATCCACCTGTGTGTAATCAAGTCTCCGTATAAATGCACCTGCACTGTGATAGTCTCAGAGGTCCGTCAAAAGCGCAGAGAGCATCATGAAGTTCAAGGAACACACCAGGCAGGTCCGAGATACTGTTGTGAAGAAGTTTAAAGCTGGATTTGGATACAAAAGTATTTCCCAAGCTTTAAACATCCCAAGGAGCACTGTGCAAGCGATAATATTGAAATGGAAGGAGTATCAGACCACTGCAAATCTACCAAGACCTGGCCGTCCCTCTAAACTTTCAGCTCATACAAGGAGAAGACTGATCAGAGATGCAGCCAAGAGGCCCATGATCACTCTGGATGAACTGCAGAGATCTACAGCTGAGGTGGGAGACTCTGTCCATAGGACAACAATCAGTCGTATATTGCACAAATCTGGCCTTTATGGAAAAGTGGCAAGAAGAAAGCCATTTCTTAAAGATATCCATAAAAAGTGTTGTTTAAAGTTTGCCACAAGCCACCTGGGAGACACACCAAACATGTGGAAGAAGGTGCTCTGGTCAGATGAAACCAAAATTGAACTTTTTGGCAACAATGCAAAACGTTATGTTTGGCGTAAAAGCAACACAGCTGAACACACCATCCCCACTGTCAAACATGGTGGTGGCAGCATCATGGTTTGGGCCTGCTTTTCTTCAGCAGGGACAGGGAAGATGGTTAAAATTGATGGGAAGATGGATGGAGCCAAATACAGGACCATTCTGGAAGAAAACCTGATGGAGTCTGCAAAAGACCTGAGACTGGGACGGAGATTTGTCTTCCAACAAGACAATGATCCAAAACATAAAGCAAAATCTACAATGGAATGGTTCAAAAATAAACATATCCAGGTGTTAGAATGGCCAAGTCAAAGTCCAGACCTGAATCCAATCGAGAATCTGTGGAAAGAACTGAAAACTGCTGTTCACAAATGCTCTCCATCCAACCTCACTGAGCTCGAGCTGTTTTGCAAGGAGGAATGGGAAAAAATGTCAGTCTCTCGATGTGCAAAACTGATAGAGACATACCCGAAGCGACTTACAGCTGTAATCGCAGCAAAAGGTGGCGCTACAAAGTATTAACTTAAGGGGGCTGAATAATTTTGCACGCCCAATTTTTCAGTTTTTGATTTGTTAAAAAAGTTTGAAATATTTTCTCATATCAAAAGATAATTTTTGACTTCTAATTTAAACCTTCAGATGCAGCCTTTCTGCTAGAATTCAAACACATTATTCAGCGTCACTGTGTACCACACCTGTCCAGTTGGTGATGCAATGCACTGTAATCAGTACTGTACTGTGTTGATGTAGCCGGCTCTCCTAGGTTATAGACTCCTATTGTGTTCCTCCCAGCTGTCAGATGTGAGCAGTTTGCCTGGTGTGAGGGAGCTGGTGAGATTGAGACCTGGCAAAGCTGACCATCATCTGGCCCTCACACACTGGGTTCTCTTCTCCAAGAGCTTCGCTGTGAAGACACTACAGAAAGACGAGGTAAAGGCAAAGTCAATAACATGATCACCTCACTATCAACATTCTCAGATTATTGGATGTTCCTGTCAGCTCAGCATTACCATCTTATAACCTACACCTAGCGTTCACGTCAAAGGGGTTTGGATCTCTTGGCGTAACTGCTAAGGTATTTTGCTGACAGTTGCTGGTCCCGGGTTTTAGTCCTGGCCAGGGCGGCCCTTGAATATCCTTGTTCCCTTTCTCCTCTCTGCTGCCCCTTCACCAGTATGTCAAGCTCTGTAACCTGACAGAGGCTGAGGGGATCTCTAAGCCGGTCCCGGACTTTCTGTTTGAGCTAGAGTACTGCGACCAGATGAACGTTAAGTTTGAGAAGACGCGGGCGGGACGCGACCTCTTCTATGCATTCCACGGCAGCCGACTGGAGAACTTCCATTCTATCATACACAACGGACTACACTGCCACCTCAACAAGGTCAGTGCAGAAATGTGGCAGTCCCACCAGGCCTGTCGTGATGGAGATGATCTTTGGTTCCCAGTAGCCCTACTTGAGTATGGTTGATATGTTCACAGATAATTGTTATGTTGAGTCAATAGCCAATATTATCTATAGCATCATTTGAAGTTGCAGAGTAAAATCTAATAATTTGTCAGACCATTATATTTTTTTGACTGACTGACTGTTGTGTTTGGTGATTTTCCCCCACAGACGTCATTGTTCGGAGAGGGCACCTATCTTACCAGTGACCTCAGCATGGCGGTCCTCTACAGTCCCCATGGCAATGGTTGGCGCGACAGCCTCCTGGGACCGTTGCTAAGCTGTGTCGCCATGTGTGAGGTCATTGACCACCCAGACGTGAAGTGCCAGGTAAAGAGGAAAGGTACGTTTGCACAACCTCTAGGATACTTCATAACAGATGAGTGGAGACCCAGTACAGGCAGAGGTGGATATGACTTTCCTCTGAGTCTGGTTCCTCTCAAGGTTTCTTCCTTCTAGGGAGGTTTTTCTTCTGCTTGCTCTTAGGGGTTGAAAATAAATCCTGTCAATAATTATTTCCCTAAACATGTTTCAGACTCGGAGATCATTGACCGGCAGCGATCCAGAGCCAGGAACAGTGAAGGAGGAGAGGTCCCTCAGAAGTACTTTGTGGTCACCAACAATCAGCTGCTCCGAGTCAAATACCTGCTAGTGTACTCTCAGAGAAGACACCTGTCCAGGTTAGTACCTGCTAGTGTACTCTAGGAGAAGACACCTGTCCAGGTTAGTACCTGCTAGTGTACTCTCAGAGAAGACACCTGTCCAGGTTAGTACCTGCAACTGTACTCTAGGAGAAGACACCTGTCCAGGTTAGTACCTGCTAGTGTACTCTCAGAGAAGACACCTGTCCAGGTTAGTACCTGCTAGTGTACTCTCAGAGAAGACACCTGTCCAGGTTAGTACCTGCTAGTGTACTCTAGGAGAAGACACCTGTCCAGGTTAGTACCTGCTAGTGTACTCTCAGAGAAGACACCTGTCCAGGTTAGTACCTGCTAGTGTACTCTCAGAGAAGACACCTGTCCAGGTTAGTACCTGCTAGTGTACTCTCAGAGAAGACACCTGTCCAGGTTAGTACCTGCTAGTGTACTCTCAGAGAAGACACCTGTCCAGGTTAGTACCTGCTAGTGTACTCTCAGAGAAGACACCTGTCCAGGTTAGTACCTGCTAGTGTACTCTAGGAGAAGACACCTGTCCAGGTTAGTACCTGCTAGTGTACTCTCAGAGAAGACACCTGTCCAGGTTAGTACCTGCTAGTGTATTCTAGGCGAAGACACCTGTCCAGGTTAGTACCTGCTAGTGTACTCTCAGAGAAGACACCTGTCCAGGTTAGTACCTGCTAGTGTACTCTAGGAGAAGACACATGTCCAGGTTAGTACCTGCTAGTGTACTCTAGGAGAAGACACATGTCCAGGTTAGTACCTGCTAGTGTACTCTAGGAGAAGACACCTGTCCAGGTTAGTACCTGCTAGTGTACTCTCAGAGAAGACACCTGTCCAGGTTAGTACCTGCTAGTGTACTCTCAGAGAAGACACCTGTCCAGGTTAGTACCTGCTAGTGTACTCTAGGAGAAGACACCTGTCCAGGTAAGTCACCTGTATAGATGGAGCACTATTGTTAAAGTCCAACACCTCTTTGACACACTGCTAACTGGATGCACAAATGCGGTCAAATATATTGGCACCTTGCACTTTACAATCGAGCAGAATGTTCTGTTTTTTCAAAATTGGTTCAATGTTACCTGCAATTTACCACATGTGAGATGATAAATTACACAGTAAACAAGAATCATTGCCTCCAATGAAATGTATTTGAATTTAGAATAATTTAGTCCATTTTTTTACTTTTTTACTTCTATCTCAATTTCACTTTAGATCATTATTGTTTTTTTTGTTCCTGTGCATTTGTAAATCAAACAAATACATTTTTTCAACTTCAAGTGATTTGATAAAAAATAGAGAATGCATATATATTTTACCATCTGTGTTATCTTTGCTGCCCTCTAGTGGTGTCTTGGTGTGTTGCCAGTACATTGGGAAAAGGATGAACTTTCCAGCTTGGCGTCAGCAGCCACTTCAGATTTTCATTGCCGTTCCAACTCCTATATGCGTTTACTGCTTCTGTAGTGCAGATGTAGTCTTTTGACTTGTGTGATGTGATTTTTTTTTTTTGTGATGTTTCCAGACATTCCCAGGGCAGGTCGTGGCTGGTCAGACATCACTTTGCCATTATGATGAGTCTCTATCTGCTGCTACTCATCTTCATCGGTACCTTCAACTCCACCACATTCCTCTCCTTCTGGAACCGGCTCTTCCGGTGACGTCATGGTGCTTTTCGACTTCAGCCCAAGATGGTCCAGCCTGAGGCTTCCTATGGGCTTAAACCCTGGGGTTTTACTAGGGAAATTGTTTCCTTTCCAACCCTTGGGCTTGACCCTAAGGCACGAGCGTGAAACTCATTCCACGGAGTGCCGAGTGTCTGCAGGTTTTCGCGCCTCCCTTGTACTTGATTGATGAATTAAGGTCACTGATTAGTAAATAACTCCCCTCAACTGGTTGTCTAGGTCTTAATTGAAAAGAAAAACCAGCAGACACTAGAGCCTCCATGGAATGAGTTGGAGACCACTGCACTTCAAACTTGGGAAGAGCAGTGTGTCAAGTTCAACAACCTGTGAAATTTCAACAGTTTCTTATGAGAAGGAATAGTTCATCTAGACATGGACCATTCTTCTCATTCATAGTGCCTTCCCTAACACAGAGACAGACCAGACGGACAGACCGGACGGACGGACAGCACAGGAGACAGACTGGACGGACAGCACAGGAGACAGACTGGACGGACAGCACAGGAGACAGACTGGACGGACAGCACAGGAGACATACTGGACGGACAGCACAGGAGACAGACCGGACGGACGGACAGCACAGGAGACGGACCAGGCATACGGACCGGACGGACAGATGGACAGCACAGGAGACGGACCAGACGGACGGACCGGACGGACGGACCGACAGCACAGGAGACGGACCGGACGGACAGCACAGGAGACGGACCGGACGGACAGGAGACGGACGGACGGATGGACAGCACAGGAGACGGGCGGATGGACGGACGGACGGACGGATGGACAGCACAGGAGACGGACGGACGGACGGCACAGGAGACGGACGGCACAGAAGACGGACCGGACGGACGGACGGACGGCACAGGAGACGGACCGGACGGACGGACAGCACAGGAGACGGACCGGACGGACGGACAGCACAGGAGACGGACCGGACGGACGGACAGCACAGGAGACGGACCGGACGGACGGACAGCACAGGAGACGGACCGGACGGACGGACAGCACAGGAGACGGACCGGACGGACGGACAGCACAGGAGACGGACCGGACGGACGGACAGCACAGGAGACGGACCGGACGGACGGACAGCACAGGAGACGGACCGGACGGACGGACAGCATAGGAGACGGACCGGACGGACAGCACAAGAGACGGACCGGACAGATGGACAGCACAGGAGACGTGGGCAAACAGGACAAACACCTTAACACTGTTCCCATTTCATGTGTTTTCCATCTTACATCCCTTTGTATGTACAGTATACATGGTTATCACAGCTATGGTTATAACACCCTCACATGCTGACAACATCGCCCGCGTCTCATGAGAGAGCATTGCAAAAATACGTGTACACATACATGTTATTCAATCATTGCAGCCACACTGTTCACGCGTGTCAACGAGCGTCTTGCGAAGACGGCCAGCGCTTTGTGACGCTTGACGTGCTGTGAGTCTCTCCTCTCCCATCTCCTCATTGGTTTTTAGGAGCATATACTCACATGGGTGATTGAAAGATGAACTGCGGTCCACTATCCACTCCAGTTGGTGGTGGTAATGCACCTTAAAGTTGGTTGCCAACCCCCATATTTATTTGTATTTATTTCACCTTTATTTAACCAGGTAGGCAAGTTGAGAACAAGTTCTCATTTACGACACACAACAACACAGAGTTGTTACACATGGAGTAAAACAAACATACAGTCAATAATACAGTAGAAAAATATGTATATATACAATGTGAGCAAATGAGGTGAGATAAGGGAGGTAGAGGCAAAAAAAAGGCCATGGTGGAGAAGTAAATACAATATAGCAAGTTAAACACTGGAATGGTAGATTTGTAGTGGAAGTAGAAATATAAATAATGGGGTGCAAAGGAGCAAAATTAATAAATACAGTAGGGGAAGAGGTAGTTGTTTGGGCTAAATTATAGATGTTCTATGTACAGGTGCAGTAATCTAAAGTCCGAAGAAGAAGCCTGAAGGAGGAGAGATTACTAGAAACTAACTAGGTTTCCCCTTTTATCTGTGGATTCATTATCGGAGTAGAGGACCTTGGGCATTTCAGGTAAAATAACAACCCGAGATTTATATCCCAGGACAAGCTAGATAGCAACAGCAAGCAAGCTAGCAACAGCAAGCAAGCTAGCAACAGCAAGCTAGCTAGCAACAGCAAGCTAGCAAGCAAGCTAGCAACAGCAAGCTAGCTAGCCAAATATGACAAATTAGCTAGCAACAGCAAGCTAGCTAAATTGCCATATATGTTTAATGCTTTTTGACCTGGGTGGACAAAATCAACATGCGCGCGATTGCGGACGCACGCGGAGCGGTGTGGTCAGCACATAAGACTGTTTTCACATGAAGGAAACCATGCTTTGAGTCATTTCCTGTTGTTGAAAGTAAACGTTATCATGGTCTACTATGTAAAATCGCTGAGTAGCCTTTTTAATCACTAACAAACAGGTTTTGAGGTCAATTTCAGTACATTGAAATTTCATATTCCTTCATTAATATGTCATTTAACAGACGCTTTTATCCAATGCGACTTAGTCATGCATGCATGTGGTTTACGTATGGGTTGTCCCGGGAATCAAACCCACTATTTTGGCGTAGCAAGCGCAACAGAGGACCATTGAAAAGCATTGAAGAGAATAGGAATTTCAGTGTACTTCCTAAAATAACTGGAATTAAAATGAAATTGACCCTGCTAACAAAAATACAGTGCATTCGGAAAGTATTCAGACCCCTTGACTTTTTCCACATTTATTTGTAAAAAGTATTCAGACCCCCCCCCCCCCCCAGTCTACACACACAATACCCCATAATGACAAAGCATAATGACCATAATGACAAAGCAAAAACAGGTTTTATATAAATATTTGCAAATTTATAACATTTGTATTAGACCCTTCAGACCCTTTACTCAGTACTTTGTTGAAGCATCTTTGGAAGCGTTTACAGTCTTGGTTCCAATCAATTGAATTTACCAGAGGTGGACTCCCAAGTTGTAGAAACATCTCAAGGATGGTCAATGGAAACAGGATGCAACCTGAGCTCAATTTTGAGTCTCAAAGCAAAGGTTCTGAATACTTATGTAAATAAGGTATTTCTGTTTTTTTTATTTTGAATACATTTGCAAAAATGTCTAAAACCCTGTTTTCACTTTGTCTTTATGGGGTATTGTGTAGATTGATTTTTTTTAAATTTAAATACTTTTTAGAATCCGGCTGTAACGTAACAAAATGTGGGAAAAGTGAAGGGGTCTGAATACTTTCCGAATGCACTGTATACAATTAAATTGTGCTCAGTTAAAAAAAAAAATGTTTTTATTGTTGCACAACTACTTACATTTTGCCTGCATCTGCCTTAAGCTTAGCATACATTTTGCCTGCATCTGCCTTAAGCTTAGCAAATATAAAATACTGCTTAGATTGTTGCTTTCATCAGTAATCACTGCAATATCAGTCTGCAATAGTGTACTTCTGGGTTGTGTTCATTAGGGCACACAGTAGCAAAACGTTTCGCAAACAGAAACAAATGTGTTTACTTATTGGACAAGGAGTCCTGTCAATGTAGTCCTTGTATCTGTACATCTTTGTGGTCAACGTCTTCGTTGGTCTGTTGTTTTTTTATTACCTCATGACAAGTGAAGGACTTTCCCTGGTTGTTATTAAACGATTTGAGTTGGCTTATTGTTAGCTGTTGTCCTTTTTGTCCTTTTTATAATGAAAAACCACTTGAATTTGTCAAGAGGACCCTAATTCTTGAAGAGCTGTTATATATTCTTTATACATCATTTAATCGTTTTATTGTTATAAGATATTCCCAAAACAATCATATCAAATAAAATGTGCTTTTTGTATCGCTTATAACATTTTCATTTCTTACAGTTGGATCTTAATCGTAACAAATACATTTGGGATTTTTTTTTTTCTCCCTTTTTTTGAGACAATTAAATGTTTATTTAACTTGTGGATTATAGCTGCAACAAACATCAAGATTAGCTAGTAGGCTGTTTCTCATGAAATATCTCAACAGCACTTTACAAACTATACAAGTTTAGACAGAGCTAGTGGACTGTTTCTCTTAAACCCAAAGGATTTGAGGTTGGGAGTATTCAGATATTTCTATGTAAACAAAAAGTGAAAAGAATTGTAGATACTCTTGGTGTAGATACTGTTGGTGACTGTGGCCTGTAAATTAAAACTTACTGGTTTGTTGGATGATCCACTACTTGGCCAAAAGTATGTGGACACCTGCTTGTTGAACATCTCATTCCAAAATCATGGGCATTAACTTGGAGTTGGTCCCCCCTTTGCTATAACAGCCTCCACTCGACTGGGAAGGTTTTCCACTAGATGTTGGAACATTGCTACAGGCACGTGCTTCCATTCAGCGACAAGAGCATTCGTGAGGTCGGGCACTGATGTTGGGTGATTAGGCCTGGTTCGCAGGCGGCGTTCCAATTCATCCCAAAGGGTTGAGGTCAGGGCTCTGTGCAGGCCAGTCAAGTTCTTCCACACCGATCTCAACAAATCATTTCTGTATGGGCCTCGCTTTGTGTACAGGGGTGTTATCATTCTGAAACAGGAAAGGACATTCCCCAAACTGTTGCCACAAAGTTGGAAGCACAGAATCTTCATTGTATACTGTAGCGTTGATTTCCCTTCACTGGAACTAAGGGGCCTAGCCTGAACCATGAAAAACAGCCCCATACCATTATTCCTCCACCAAACTTTACAGTTGGCATTATGCATTCGGGCAGGCAGTGTTTTCCTGGCATCAGCCAAACCCAGATTTGTCTGTCAGACTGCCAGAGGGTGAAGCGTGATTCATCACTCCAGAGAACACATTTCCACTGCTCCAGAGTGGCGACGAGCTTTACACCACTACAGCCGACGCTTGGCATTGCACACGGTGATCTTAGGCTTGTGTGCGGCTGCTTGGCCATGGAAACACATTTCATGAAGCTCCCAACGAACAGTTATTGTGCTGACGTTGCTTCCGGGGGCAGTTTGGAACTCGTAGTGACAGTTGCAAACGAGGACAGATTAATTTTACGTGCTTCAGCACTCGCCGGTCCCGTTCTGTGAGCTTGTGTGGTCTACCACTTTGTGGCTGAACCGTTGTTGCTCCTAGATGTCTCCACTTCACAATAACAGCACTTACAGTTGACCGGGGCAGCTCTAGCGTGGCAGAAATTTTACGAACTGACTTGTTAGAATGGTGGCATCCTTTGACTCTGCCACGTTGAAAGTCACTGAGTCCTTCAGTGAGGCCATTCTTCTGCCAATGTCTGTCTATGGAGATTGCATGGCTGTGTGCTCGATTTTATACACCTGTCAGCAACGGGTGTGGTTGAAATAGCCGAATACACTCATTCGAATGGGCTGTCCACATACTTTTGTATATATAGTGTACATCTATAGGTGTAGACAGAGAGTAGAATGTGGATGTTATCCTGTGGAGAGATGAGAAGAACCAGAAAAGCATTCGAAACACTTGTTTGTTGTATAACTTCTTATTGGTCTGTGTGTTCCTCCATATTGTAACTTTATCATGCTGCCTGTCCGTGGGAATGTTTTATGACAGCTGGATCCCTGAAGGTCCATTCTTATCTGTGTTTATTATCAGTGGACAACAGGACCAATACACGGGCTTGATAACAGTGGCGGCTAGCTTTGTTCACCGAGGAGTCTGCCATACACAAGCTATTATGTAAATATATCACTGCCTGTTCTGTCCCTGTCCAGATAACACAAGTGTCACGGTCTTCCTCCTCTTCATCTGAAGAGGAGAGGCGAGAAGGATCAGAGGACCAAAATGCGGCGTGGTATGTGTTCATAGTGAATATTTAATTAAAGAAAGTACTGAACACTGCAACACTTTACAAAAACAATAAACCAATAATGACCGTGAAGCTACAAATGAGACCTGTGCTGACACAAGCAACTAGCATAGACAATCACCCACAAACAAACAGTGCAACCCAGGCTACCTAAGTATGATTCTCAATCAGAGACAACTAATGACACCTGCCTCTGATTGAGAACCATATTAGGCCGAAACATACAAATCCCCAAATCATAGAAAAACAAACATAGACTGCCCACCCAACTCACGCCCTGACCATAATAAATAAATACAAAACAACGGAAATAAAGGTCAGAACGTGACAACAAGGCTGTCCCTGTCCAGATAACACAAGGCTGTCCCTGTCCAGATAACACAAGGCTGTCCCTGTCCAGATAACACAAGGCTGTCCCTGTCCAGATAACACAAGGCTGTCCCTGTCCAGATAACACAAGGCTGTCCCTGTCCAGATAACACAAGGCTGTCCCTGTCCAGATAACACAAGGCTGTCCCTGTCCAGATAACACAAGGCTGTCCCTGTCCTAGATAACACAAGGCTGTCCCTGTCCAGATAACACAAGGCTGTCCCTGTCCAGATAACACAAGGCTGTCCCTGTCCAGATAACACAAGGCTGTCCCTGTCCATGTTCTTGGATATCAGCTATTGGATAGAAGAAGAAACACTAGTTTAGTCAGTGAGGATGTATTTATGTTAATGAACGTGCTTTTGAATCGTAGTAATATGGAAATATGTTGTGCAATCTTGTATCAATGGTTTACTTACGAACTGAAAACATTTAGCAAAGGGTCGGTTTGCAAAACAATTTATAGCTTAGCATTTTATGACTTTAAACAATGATATTTCTCAACTGATATTTTAATCAGTAAATACAGTATGTTCCCTCGGACCAGATTTATTAAACATTTGCATTAGAACAAAGTTGGTTCCAGAAGAAAGTTAATAGCTGAAAACTAATCTAATCACTAATCTGTCAGTTTTTAATTTTTTATTTATCAACCTTGATGTACCTTCGTGCCCTACATTCCCTCTGGAAAATAACCTAAACATCCAAACTAGGTGTATAATATATGTATATATATTTATATTTTTTAATGCTTTCAGACTGTGTCCTATCAGATTTCACAATGTTTTTATTAATGAATACCTTTTGGAATTAAAATGGTTGCGGAGAAGCAGCTGACATCATCTTGATTTATTTGTTTTATCGCCATCCTTAAATTTGATCGTGTGTGGTCTTTTAGAAACCTGTGATTGTAACTGAGATATTAAAAATGTCTGTGGAATGACTGATAACTCGGCTGCTCAATGAACACCTACTTCTCACAAAAATGACCACCTGTACTTGTTGAATTCAGTTTTTTTTTTCTCCCTTTCTTGATGACTATTTCTTCACCAGAAGCCACTTTATATAAGCCAGACAGACATCTGAAGGACGTTCAGAGAACAAACAGCCTATTGTTGGGCCAGGCAGTATTCCTGTCTTCTACTGACTTTGTTATTGTAGGCTCATAAAGACGGTTATTCAGTAACCTCTATGCAGGTGTACAGTGCGTTCAGAAAGTGTTCACACCCCTTGATTTTTTTCCCACATTTTCTGTTACAGGCTGATTTATATATATATATATTGTCACTGACCTACACTCAATACCCCATAATGTCGAAGTGGAATTATGTTTTTACACTTTTTTTTACAATGTATTAAAAATGTAAAGTTAAAACGTCTTGATGTCAATAAGTATTCAACCCATTTGTTATGGCAAACCTAAATAAGTTCAGGAGTAAACATTTGCTTAACAAGTCACATAAGTTGCATGGACTCACTCTTTATGCAATAATAGTACTGGCTGCATCATAGTGCTGGCTGCATCATAGTGCTGGCTGCATCATAGTGCTGGTTGCATCATAGTGCTGGTTGCATCACAGTGCTGGCTGCATCATAGTGCTGGTTGCATCATGGTGCTGGTTGCATCATAGTTCTGGCTGCATCATAGTGCTGGCTGCGTCATAGTGGTGGTTGCATCATAGTGGTGGTTGCATCATAGTGCTGGCTGCATCATAGTGGTGGTTGCATCATAGTGGTGGTTGCATCACAGTGCTGGCTGCATTATAGTGCTGGCTGCATCATAGTGGTGGTTGCATCATAGTGCTGGTTGCATCATAGTGGTGGTTGCATCACAGTGCTGGCTGCATCATAGTGCTGGCTGCATCATAGTGGTGGCTGCATCATAGTGGTGGTTGCATCATAGTGCTGGTTGCATCATAGTGCTGGCTGCATCATAGTGGTGGTTGCATCATAGTGGTGGTTGCATCACAGTGCTGGTTGCATCACAGTGCTGGCTGCATCATAGTGCTGGTTGCATCATAGTGCTGGTTGCATCATAGTGGTGGCTGCATCATAGTGCTGGTTGCATCATAGTGCTGGTTGCATCATAGTGCTGGTTGCATCATAGTGCTGGCTGCATCATAGTGGTGGCTGCATCATAGTGCTGGCTGCATCATAGTGGTGGCTGCATCATAGTGGTGACTGCATCATAGTGCTGGCTGCATCATAGTGCTGGTTGCATCATGGTGCTGGCTGCAAATGTTTGTTTTTTTACAAATGTATTAAAAATGAAAAGCTGAAACGTCTTGATGTCAATAAGTATTCAACCCATTTGTTATGGCAAACCTAAATAAGTTCAGGAGTAAACATTTGCTTAACAAGTCACATAAGTTGCATGGACTCACTCTTTATGCAATAATAGTGCTGGCTGCATCATAGTGCTGGTTGCATCATAGTGCTGGCTGCATCATAGTGGTGGCTGCATCATAGTGCTGGCTGCATCATAGTGGTGGCTGCATCATAGTGGTGACTGCATCATAGTGCTGGCTGCATCATAGTGCTGGTTGCATCATGGTGCTGGCTGCAAATGTTTTTTTTTTTACAAATGTATTAAAAATGAAAAGCTGAAACGTCTTGATGTCAATAAGTATTCAACCCATTTGTTATGGCAAACCTAAATAAGTTCAGGAGTAAACATTTACTTAACAAGTCACATAAGTTGCATGGACTCACTCTTTATGCAATAATAGTGCTGGCTGCATCATAGTGCTGGCTGCATCATAGTGCTGGCTGCATCATAGTGCTGGCTGCATCATAGTGCTGGTTGCATCACAGTGCTGGCTGCATCATAGTGCTGGTTGCATCATGGTGCTGGTTGCATCATAGTGCTGGCTGCATCATAGTGCTGGCTGCGTCATAGTGGTGGTTGCATCATAGTGGTGGTTGCATCATAGTGCTGGCTGCATCATAGTGGTGGTTGCATCATAGTGGTGGTTGCATCACAGTGCTGGCTGCATTATAGTGCTGGCTGCATCATAGTGGTGGTTGCATCATAGTGCTGGTTGCATCATAGTGGTGGTTGCATCACAGTGCTGGCTGCATCATAGTGCTGGCTGCATCATAGTGGTGGCTGCATCATAGTGGTGGTTGCATCATAGTGCTGGTTGCATCATAGTGCTGGCTGCATCATAGTGGTGGTTGCATCATAGTGGTGGTTGCATCATAGTGGTGGTTGCATCACAGTGCTGGTTGCATCACAGTGCTGGTTGCATCATAGTGCTGGTTGCATCATAGTGCTGGTTGCATCATAGTGGTGGCTGCATCATAGTGCTGGCTGCATCATAGTGCTGGCTGCATCATAGTGGTGGCTGCATCATAGTGGTGACTGCATCATAGTGCTGGCTGCATCATAGTGCTGGTTGCATCATGGTGCTGGCTGCATCATAGTGCTGGCTGCATCATAGTGGTGGTTGCATCATAGTGGTGGCTGCATCATAGTGCTGGCTGCATCATAGTGCTGGTTGCATCATAGTGCTGGTTGCATCATAGTGCTGGCTACATCATAGTGCTGGTTGCATCATCTTATAGGTATGCTTGTAATCATCAAGGACTGGGGAGTTTTTCAGGATAAAAAATAAACGGAACTAAGCACAGGCAACATCCTAGAAGAAAACCTACTTCCTTCTGCTTTCACCAGACAGTTGGAGATGAATTCACCTGTCAGCAGTACAATAACCTAAAAAAAAACAAGGCGAAATCTACACTGCCGTTTCTTACCAAGAAGACAGTGAATGTTCCTGAGTGGCCGAGTTACATTTTTGACATACGTCTATTTGAAAATCTAGCAATGATCAACAACCAATTTGACAGAGCTTGAAGAATTTAAAAAATAATAATAATGGGCAAATGTTGCACAATACCGGTGTAGAAAGCTCTTACTTACCCAGAAAGCCTCACAGCTTTTATTGCTGCCAAAGGTCCTCTCCAAAAAGTATTGACTCAGGGATGTGAACACTTAAGTAAATGAGATATTTCTGTATTTTATTTTCAATAGATTTGCTAAAATGTCTAAAAACATGTTTCTTAGCTTTTTCATTATGGGGTGTTGTGTGTAGATGGGTGAGAATATATATATTTATATTTATTTATTAAATACATTTGAATTCAGGTTATAACACAACAAAATGTGGAATATGTCAAGGGGGGTATATGAATACTTTCTGAAGGCTCTGTGTAAAACTTTATCAGAGAGGATTTAGAGTATTGCTCTGTCTAAATTCACTCCCTCAACCTTAACCTCATCGGTCTAAAATCTATTACAAATCGAGCATGTACTCAGAAAGATAGGATACTCAGATGTGTGTTGTTATTGTACCCCAAATAGCTTTAACAACATGGATATTTGATCCACTACATTATACAATTGCGCGTGTTGGTATATGTAAAGACACGTTATAATCTACAAAAAAAAAAAATCATTTTTATTCACAAAATTCAAGATGCAGTCAATTTATCACATTGAAAAATGTACACAGGCAATGTATATAACACAACAAACAAAAAAATATTATTGTCAAGTTATTCAAATAATGTATTTGAAAATAGCTGCCGTTCAGTATCTGTAACACACTGTATCAGTGCACATTTTAGTCAGGAGTTTAGTCATCAGTTCAGACATCCAGGCACCAAGCACACAAAATACCCCTCCGCATTACTCTGTTGAGAAAAGACATACCATTCAAAAGGTGAAGAAATGTATTATTCCAAAGCAGATTGTGAATGTTCAATCTATTATAAGGAATGTAAAGCATTTACCACTGCTACCCTGGTGTAGATACCACCACGAGAAATTGCTATCATTTATGACATCATATCTATCATACAGTAAGAATTCTGGGCAGGATTAGTCCGTTCGCAACTTGACACGCTTGCAGCTCACCTGTAGGTTGTGGTGGCAGATGGGGTGGTGGTGGTGACGGTGGGGCTCGGCCAGGTGGTTGTGAACACACCTCCCAAAGCGGTGCAGGCAGGTGGGGTCTGAGGGGGCACAGGTCTGTGGGCAGGAGGCTGAGGATGGGGGTCTCAAGACCAGACAGCTGGAGCATGACGTGTGCTGGCAGGTACCATGACACTCCTGCTTCTCCAGGGACACTGACCTGCCGCAGGGAGAGACAGTAATTCATACAGCTTTTAAAGGACATGAAAAGGGTAGAACATGGGAGGAGGCAAGTGATGAGAACTGAGAGGTAGAGTTGGGGGGAACAATTCCGTTCCAATTCAGACAGATTTTCAGGCCAGGAAAACAGGTAGAAACTCTGAGGGGAGGGAGAGAGGGAGAGAGGGAATGGACTGCGGGTTTGGACTGAGATGTCCCGGTCCAGATATATTCACCCACCTGGCAGAGCACACCTCATTAGGATTGGCCTGACAGTACTCCCAGGTGCATTCTGGGCGACAGGACTCCACATCCAGGGTCTCCAGCACTGCCAAGAAAAAAACTGCTTATGAGACAAAGGACGGTAAACGACCTAAACCATACAACCTAAACCATACAACCTAAACCATACAACCTAAACCATACAACCTAAACCATATAACCTAAACCATATAACCTAAACCATACATTATTATTCATGTCATACGACCTAAACCATACAACCTAAACCATACAACCTAAACCATACATTATTATTCATGTCATACGACCTAAACCATACAACCTAAACCATACGACCTAAACCATACAACCTAAACCATACAACCTAAACCATACATTACTATTCATGTCATACGACCTAAACCATACAACCTAAACCATATAACCTAAACCATACATTATTATTCATGTCATACGACCTAAACCATACAACCTAAACCATACGACCTAAACCATACGACCTAAACCATACAACCTAAACCATACAACCTAAACCATACAACCTAAACCATACAACCTAAACCATATAACCTAAACCATACAACCTAAACCATACATTATTATTCATGTCATACAACCTAAACCATACGACCTAAACCATACAACCTAAACCATATAACCTAAACCATACAACCTAAACCATACAACCTAAACCATATAACCTAAACCATACAACCTAAACCATACAACCTAAACCATATAACCTAAACCATACATTATTATTCATGTCATACAACCTAAACCATATAACCTAAACCATACAACCTAAACCATACATTATTATTCATGTCATACAACCTAAACCATATAACCTAAACCATACAACCTAAACCATACATTATTATTCATGTCATACAACCTAAACCATACAACCTAAACCATACAACCTAAACCATATAACCTAAACCATACAACCTAAACCATACAACCTAAACCATACGACCTAAACCATACAACCTAAACCATACATTATTATTCATGTCATATAACCTAAACCATACATTACTATTCATGTCATATTATCTAAACCATACATTATTATTAATGTCATACAACTTAAACCATACATTACTATTCATGTCATATTATCTAAACCATACATTACTATTCATGTCATATTATCTAAACCATACATTACTATTCATGTCATATAACCTAAACCATACATTACTATTCATGTTATATAACCTAAACCATATAACATAAACCATACATTACTATTCATGTTATATAACCTAAACCATATAACATAAACCATACATTACTATTCATGTTATATAACCTAAACCATATAACCTAAACCATACATTACTATTCATGTTATATAACCTAAACCATACATTACTATTCATGTCATATAACCTAAACCATATAACCTAAACCATACAACCTAAACCATACAACTTAAACCATACATTACTATTCATGTTATATAACCTAAACCATACATTACTATTCATGTTATATTATCTAAACCATACATTATTATTAATGTCATATAACCTAAACCATACATTACTATTCATGTTATATAACCTAAACCATACATTACTATTCATGTTATATAACCTAAACCATACAACCTAAACCATACATTACTATTCATGTTATATAACCTAAACCATACATTACTATTCATGTTATATAACCTAAACCATATAACCTAACCCATATATTACTATTCATGTCATATAACCTAAACCATACATTACTATTAATGTAAAACTTGTAAAACTACTACTAGTAATAGTGTATAAAACAATGAAGGGGACCACAATGAGCATCCATCCTATATAGAGCTGTCTGTAGTGGTCAGATTTTGCTATCTCTCTGTGATGTCGGATATATTAAATATGAGAATCTACAACAATTGAATCCTTAACTATACAGACGATAGTAACAGATAGGACCATAAATATCAACATGAGATTAGACAACAGGTAGGACCATTAATTTCACCATACGTCTAGATAACAGGTGTAATTATGTGTCAACTGTTAACAGGAGAAAGTATCTTTGATTCAAAGGATTCCTTCACCGACAGACACTATCGCATTTCACAGCTCGTAAATAAGAATAGCCTCGTTGGTGCCAATTTCTGGTGCGTACGTCTCCACAGCTCAATTGATTACATCTCAGGTATGGAATGAACGTCGTATCATTTAAAGATTCATTACACGACCAGGGACGAGCAGCAGACCGTGATTCAGAAGCACAGTTGCAGCGCTTTTCATTCAAAACCAATTAGATTTTTATCATGCATCGTGTATCGTAAAGCAGGGGCGAAACTTTGTTTTTAGAAGTTTGGGGGACACATAAATATATATATAGATATATATATCTATATATATATATATATATATATAATAATTTTTTCATCCATCCAGTCGGATTAACACTCCAAATAGCCTAGCCGACCAATCAGAGGCCTCCCCATTGTTCTAAAGCACACCTTGCCTCATTTTGTATCACATTCCTATTACAAAACTGTGTGTGTGTGTGTGTGTGGGGGGGGGGGGGCGACAAAATCTCATTTCAGACATGTCCGTCCCTGTCCCTGTCCCCAGTGAACGTCGCACCCCTGTAGTAAAGTATTAGAATGCCTGCAGTTCCCATCATCTGGGTCCAGGGATATTCTCCTCCTTGATTTTGCGACAGTGCACTCTGCTCACAGTGAACATGGTTTTAGTGCTCAACCACTTATAGTGATCAAATTGTCCTGCACAGATGTGATCACCATGAGAGAAGTGCATTGAATGACATGGCGTTGTCCGTCAGTGTATCCTACCTGCTTTACAGATACCTTTACGTTCCTCTACGTCTGGTATTCCCTCAGCAGCCGAGACAGACTCCTGGTAGACACACACCAGCCCCTCGTCACACTTGCCCAGGTAGTCCCAGGTCCCACCACAGCTCTCCCCAGCCGTCCTGGCACAGGCTGGGCAGCAGCCACAGACCCCCGTGGTCAGGCCACCTTTACACTGGAGCTTCAGGGCCCGGCGGTGGGTGCAGTGGATCCTCTCACAGGGCGGACAGTGGAGGGCCTGGAGGGTCTGGGACTGGGCCTCGGATCGGTGTGAGGTCTCTGACCCTGACACCCCCAGTGATACTGCTACTGCTACTACCAACAGCCACATCTGTGTATGACAATGACGGATGACCATTCTGGCGGTGTCGCGTATGAGGTGAGAGGACTTGGTGAGGATCTTTTATGCTGGTCGTCATTGGCAACACCTAGGCAGTTTACAAGGCACCACCTCTCCACCCCCAGTAGCAGCCAATGAATGGAGGGGGGGGGGGGGTTTACAGTAAGGTTGCTGTGTGTAGTGAATGTGTGTGTATAGTGCGTGTGTGTGCGTGTGTGTGTGTAGTGTGTGTTATCCATCAACCCCCTTATCTTCACCATCTCCTTCGTTGTTGTTTGTTCATTCCAAATAAATCTTTCTTTCGCAGTGATTTTTGTAGTAGATTAGCTTGATCCAGGTCTGCTGTACGAGACTCTTACAAAGACCCTTTTTAATACAGGACACATGACGACAACCAAATGGGGCAATTCAGTAGGATCAGATAGTCCACCTTCTTACAAGGCCAAAAGGACAAGATTAGACATTGGCAGGTTATCTGAACAACCCTCTGTGCTTTCTAGAAGTCTGGAGGCCCCGTAATAAATGTCTAGCGAGTCGTGTGCCTTAAAACGAATATGTACACGACGTCTCTGAGGTCAGACCCTTGACCTGACATCAATCAACGGGCCGCTCTGCTGCAAGAATGATGAAATATCAACAGCTGAGAACTATTATGGCAGAAGCAAGTTAAAGGAAAAGTATGATGGAGATGAAGTCCCTCACGTCAACGGAATGAAACGGTTTATTAACGTAATGTAGTTAGAAACTCGTTCGCCAGACTCTTCCCATTACACTCTGTGCACAATTAGCAGATCAACCCACAAAATAAAATTACAATTCCTCAGGAATAATTGTAACAATTCATTTCTTGAAATTTGGGGGCATGAAAAAAAAAAAAACACTTCAGTCTAATACAATGCTCCTATGTCCAATACCAATACAGAAAATAATGAATATTACACTGCAAATCAAAGTTTATTTGTCACGTGCGCCGAATACAACAGGTGTAGTAGACCTCACAGTGAAATGCTGAATACAACAGGTGTAGTAGACCTCACAGTGAAATGCTGAATACAACAGGTGTAGTAGACCTCACAGTGAAATGCTGAATACAACAGGTGTAGTAGACCTCACAGTGAAATGCTGAATACAACAGGTGTAGTAGACCTTACAGTGAAATGCTGAATACAACAGGTGTAGTAGGCCTCACAGTGAAATGCTGAATACAACAGGTGTAGTAGACCTTACAGTGAAATGCTGAATACAACAGGTGTAGTAGACCTCACAGTGAAATGCTGAATACAACAGGTGTAGTAGACCTTACAGTGAAATGCTGAATACAACAAGTGTAGTAGACCTCACAGTGAAATGCTGAATACAACAGGTGTAGTAGACCTTACAGTGAAATGCTGAATACAACAAGTGTAGTAGACCTTACAGTGAAATGCCGAATACAACAGGTGTAGTAGACCTTACAGTGAAATGCTGAATACAACAAGTGTAGTAGACCTCACAGTGAAATGCTGAATACAACAGGTGTAGTAGACCTTACAGTGAAATGCTGAATACAACAAGTGTAGTAGACCTCACAGTGAAATGCTGAATACAACAGGTGTAGTAGACCTCACAGTGAAATGCTGAATACAACAAGTGTAGTAGACCTTACAGTGAAATGCCGAATACAACAGGTGTAGTAGACCTCACAGTGCAATGCTGAATACAACAGGTGTAGTAGACCTCACAGTGAAATGCTGAATACAACAGGTGTAGTAGACCTTACAGTGAAATGCCGAATACAACAGGTGTAGTAGACCTCACAGTGCAATGCTGAATACAACAGGTGTAGTAGACCTCACAGTGAAATGCTGAATACAACAGGTGTAGTAGACCTTACAGTGAAATGCTGAATACAACAGGTGTAGTAGACCTCACAGTGAAATGCTGAATACAACAGGTGTAGTAGACCTTACAGTGAAATGCTGAATACAACAGGTGTAGTAGACCTCACAGTGCAATGCTGAATACAACAGGTGTAGTAGACCTTACAGTGAAATGCTGAATACAACAGGTGTAGTAGACCTTACAGTGAAATGCTGAATACAACAGGTGTAGTAGACCTCACAGTGCAATGCTGAATACAACAGGTGTAGTAGACCTTACAGTGAAATGCTGAATACAACAGGTGTAGTAGACCTTACAGTGAAATGCTGAATACAACAGGTGTAGTAGACCTTACAGTGAAATGCTGAATACAACAGGTGTAGTAGACCTTACAGTGAAATGCTGAATACAACAGGTGTAGTAGACCTTACAGTGAAATGCTGAATACAACAGGTGTAGTAGACCTCACAGTGAAATGCTGAATACAACAGGTGTAGTAGACCTTACAGTGAAATGCTGAATACAACAGGTGTAGTAGACCTTACAGTGAAATGCTGAATACAACAGGTGTAGTAGACCTTACAGTGAAATGCCGAATACAACAGGTGTAGTAGACCTCACAGTGAAATGCTGAATACAACAGGTGTAGTAGACCTTACAGTGAAATGCTGAATACAACAGGTGTAGTAGACCTTACAGTGAAATGCTGAATACAACAGGTGTAGTAGACCTAACAGTGAAATGCTGAATACAACAGGTGTAGTAGACCTTACAGTGAAATGCCGAATACAACAGGTGTAGTAGACCTCACAGTGAAATGCTGAATACAACAGGTGTAGTAGACCTCACAGTGAAATGCTGAATACAACAGGTGTAGTAGACCTTACAGTGAAATGCCGAATACAACAGGTGTAGTAGACCTTACAGTGAAATGCTGAATACAACAGGTGTAGTAGACCTCACAGTGAAATGCCGAATACAACAGGTGTAGTAGACCTAACAGTGAAATGCTGAATACAACAGGTGTAGTAGACCTAACAGTGAAATGCTGAATACAACAGGTGTAGTAGACCTAACAGTGAAATGCTGAATACAACAGGTGTAGTAGACCTAACAGTGAAATGCCGAATACAACAGGTGTATTAGACCTTACAGTGAAATGCTTACTTACAGCCTCTAACCAATAGTGCAAAAAAGGTGAACAATAGGTAGGTAAAGAAATAAAACAACAGCCAAAAGACTAGGCTATAAAAGTAGCGAGGCTATAAAAGTAGCAAGGCCACATACAGACACCGGCTAGTCAGGCTGATTGAGGTAGTATGTACATATAGATATGGTTAAAGTGACTATGTATATATGATGAACAGAGAGTAGCAGTAGCGTAAAAAGAGGGGTTGGCGGGTGGTGGGACACAATGCAGATAGTCCGGTTAGCCAATGTGTGGGAGCACTGGTTGGTCGGCCCAATTGAGGTAGTATGTACATGAATGTATAGTTAAAGTGACTATGCATATAAGATAAACAGAGAGTAGCAGCAGCGTAAAGCAGTGGTTGGGGGGCACACAATGCAAATAAACTGGGTACCCATTTGATTACCTGTTCAGGAGTCTTATGGCTTGGGGGTAAAAACTGTTGAGAAGCCTTTTTGTCCTAGACTTGGCACTCCGGTACCACTTGCCATGCAGTAGTACAGAGAACAGTCTATGACTGGGGTGGCTGAGGTCTTTGACAATGTTTAGGGCCTTCCTCTGACACTGCCTGGTTTAGAGGTCCTGGATGGCAGGCAGCTTAGCCCCAGTGATGTACTGGGCCGTACGCACTACCCTCTGAAGTGCCTTGCGGTCAGAGGCAGAGCAATTGCCGTACCAGGCAGTGATGCAACCAGTGCTCTCGATGGTGCAGCTGTCGAACCTTTTGAGGATCTCAGGACCCATGCCAAATCTTTTTAGTTTCCTGGGGGAGAATAGGCTTTGTCGTGCCCTCTTCACAACTGTCTTGGTGTGTTTGGACCATTCTAGTTTGTTGTTGATGTGGACACCAAGGAACTTGAAGCTCTCAACCTGCTCCACTACAGCCTCGTCGATGAGAATGGGGGCGTGCTCGGTCCTCCTTTTCCTGTAGTCCACAATCATCTTCTTAGTCTTGGTTACGTTGAGGGATAGGTTGTTGTCCTGGCACCACACAGCCAGGTCTCTGACCTCCTCCCTATAGGCTGCCTCGTCGTTGTCGGTGATCAGGCCTACCACTGTTGTGTTGTCTGCAAACTTAATGATGGTGTTGGAGTCGTGCCTAGCCATGCAGTCTTGGGTGAACAGGGAGTACAGGAGGGGACTGAGCACGCACCCCTGGGGAGCTCCAGTGTTGAGGATCAGCGTGGCAGATGTGTTGCTACCTACCCTCACCACCTGGGGGCGGCCCGTCAGGAAGTCCAGGATCCAGTTGCAGAGGGAGGGGTTTAGTCCCAGGATCCTTAGCTTAGTGATAAGCTTTGAGGGTACTATGGTGTTGAACGCTGAGCTGTAGCCAATGAATAGCATTCTCACATAAGTGTTCCTTTTGTCCAGGTGGGAAAGGGCAGTGTGGAGTGCAATAGAGATTGTATCATCTGTGGATCTGTTGGGGCGGTATGCAAATTGGAGTGGGTCTAAGGTTTCTGGGATAATGGTGTTGATGTGAAAAATGTGGAGAAAGTCAAGGGGTCTGAATACTTTCGGAATGCACTGTAAGTACGCAAACATATTCCTGAGTGTGTACCCAACATTTTCATAGCAATGTGGCTTTTCTCAAGTGACTTTATGCTCCAGGTCTTATTTGGACATTTTCTCCTGCAAATACCATTGTTGCATTTACACAGGCAGCCCAATTCTGATGTTTTCCCACCAAATTGGTCTTTTGACCAATCACATCAGATATTTTCACATCAAATCTGTTCTGATTTTGCTCAAAAGACCAATTAATTCAAACAAATATCAGAATTGGGCTGACGGTGTAAACGCAGTCGATGTGATCTCTACTCAAGGATAAATATAGTGGAATATGGGATAAGCAAACTGACATTTGAAGACCTACATTCTTCACAATCATTTTTTTTTAGCTCATATTATGGAACGCCAGTAGCCATTAAAATACATATAATATTGAACGATAGTGGAGACAAATATAGTCAATCTCATTTGCATAGAATACCACATTTATTTTCCTTCTACTTTCAGTCGTCAAACAGTAACAATTCATTTTGTTGACACGTTTATTTTAAAAGATAAAATTGAATTCATTGTAGATTTGGAAAAAAAACGAAGTTATGCTGGTAAAATATTTTGGAACATTCTTACAGTGAAGAGAACTCAAGGATCAGTTTCTTGTCTTATTGATCAGTTTCGAGGAATCGTCGAAGGAATCCTAACGAGGAGAAAAAAAAAACATATCGAGATCAGATGTTCGTGTTCTTCGTCAAACCATTCAACACTTCTTTCAGAATCTTCTTTGTGTGCAGCGGGCAACACAAGGGTGGTTTTCATTGGATGGCTTTGGGCAGTAGAATAGGTCATAGGTCATGCTCCGAGGTGGATGAATCGAGCAGAGCTGAGAGGGAATGGGAAGGACAGTGGATGTCCCCAAATATAAAAGGGCACTACTTGAACAGGTTGCCGTTTGAGACTCAGCAGTCGGTTGGTGTCACATGAAGTCCTCGTAGTCTTGCGCGTAACCTCCATCGAACTCTCCGTAGTCCGCTAGGTCATCCTTCATCTTGGCCTTCATCCCTCCGGCAGCAACCACACCTTTCTTTTTCTTCTTCCCTTTATTCAGCTGCTGTTGGAAATAAAGACGGGATGATTAGCATCGACTTATATCACAGGAATACACATTTAATGAGGGTCGTGTTCATTAGGGCAAGCAATAGAAAACGTTACAAAACATTTTGCAATGGAAGAAAAAAAAAAGACGAAAAATGAGTAGTAGCTCTTTCACTGTTCCAGTCCGTTTTCTTCTGTTTGATGCCTAATGAACAGGACCCGGATAAGACTGATTACAAGCCCCCCCCAAAAAAGTGTACTTTTCTGTCATTTGAAAAGACCACCTACCTTTTCCTGTTTCTGTTTCTCACTTAGTAATACTGTAAGGGAGTTGCTGACCTTTTTTAGGTCTTCTACCTCCACTGTAACATAAGAGGTGCACAGTTTTAAAAAATTTAATATTTCATATAATACAGTACCACTGACCGTTGATATGATTGACTAATAACATTGGTTAATTTCTAAATGTATATTATTACAATGGATTATAAAATGAATACTCACATGAGAGACAGAGGTCTCGAAACAAGGACTCTAGGAAACCGGAATAGTGTATGGAACTCTCAAAAGGTGTTATCTTGTCTTTTAGCAACTTTTCAAAATCTGTAAAGTCATCTTTAGAAGAGGGGCTTACAGCGTCAATTCCTTTTACAATGTTGACGACACCTGATTTGGGAAGAAAAAAAATTACATTTCAGCACTATGATATTAAAAGTTTCCACTGACAACTTGTGTTGACAATGTAAAAAAAACAAACACTTTATACTTCTAGCAAAAATGGCTGGTTTTAATCACAGATTCCCTGTAAAGCTTTTTATGGATCTGGAATGTGTAACCTGTCAACTTTAAAATGTTTATAATACATACAGTGTCTTCAGAAAGTATTCACACCCCTTAACTTTTCCCATATTTTCTTGAGTTACAGCAAGAATTTAAAACAGATACCTCAATGTCAAAGTGAAATCATGTTTTTTAAAATGTTTACAAATATGTATTACACTTTGGATGGTGTGTCACTACAAATATACAGGTATCCTTCCTAACTCAGTTGCCAGAGAGGAAGGAAACTGCTCAGGGATTTCACCATGAGGCAAATGGTGACTTTAAAACAGTTAAGAGTTTAATGGCTGTGATAGGAGAAAACTGAGAATGGATCAACAACATTGTAGTTACCCCACAATACTGACCTAATTGACAGAGTGAAAAGAAGGAAGCCTGTACAGAATACAAATATTCCTAAACATGTATCCTGTTTGCAACAAGGCACTAAAGTAATAATGCAAAAATATTGTCAATGCAATGAACTTTTTGTCCTGAACACAGTCTTACGTTTGGGGCAAATCCAATACAACACAATGCTTTTAAAAAAATGGAGCTAAGCACAGGCAAAATCCTAGAGGAAAACAAGGTTCAATCTGCTTTCCACCAGACACTAGGCAGGTTTCCATTGTTCCAGGTCAATTCGACAAAAGCAATGGTGCAAAAAAATATTTGGGATGTCTAACGGAATTTAGATTTTTTATTTTACCTTTATTTAACTATGCAAGACTGTTAAGAACAAATTCTTATTTTCAATGACGACCTAGGAACAGTGGGTTAACTGCCTTGTTCAGGGGCAGAACGACATATTTCTACCTTGTCAGCTCGGGGATATGATATACACAGACAAACAGGTTTTTATATAAAAGAGACAAGGCCAAACTTTTCCTTTTCCTGTAATACTGGGACCAGTTTCCCAAAGTCATCTTAAGGCTAAATTCATCATTGGAACTATAGGATCTATGGTTCAAATCATGAACTTAGCCTTAAGATGCTTTTGGGAAACCTGGCCCTGATCTCTTACCAAAAGCATCCTGAGCCAGTAGAAGACCAGTCTCTTCCTGTAGTTTCTCTGCTAGCTCTTCCTCTGGTGTGAGTTCCGTTTCCTCTTCCTGTAGTTTCTCTGCTAGCTCCTCCTCTGGTGTGAGTTCCTTTTTCTCTTCCTGTAGTTTCTCTGCTAGCTCCTCCTCTGGTGTGAGTTCTGTCTCATTAGATTCCTCTAACTACCAAGCAATAAATTAGAAATAGTATACTTTCAAATCCAGCAGACAATGACTTGTCAGTCATGGACACTTTAGGCTATACACTGAGTGTACAAAACATTAAGGACAACTTCCTAATACTAAGTTGCGCACGTCCCTTGGGTGGTGGACGATGATTCTTGATACACACGGGAAACTGTTGAGCATGAAACAACCAGCAGCGTTGCAGTTCTTGACACAAAACGGTGCGCCTGGTACCTACTAACATACCATGTTCAAAGGCACTTAAATATTTTGTCTTGCCCATTCACCCTCTGAATGGCACACAATCCATGGCTCAATGGTCAAGGTTTAAAAATCCTTCTTTAACCTGTGACATCAATAAGGGATCATAGCTTTCACCTGGATTCACCTGGTCAGTCTGTGTCATGGAAAGAGCAGGTGTCCTTAATGTTTTGTATACTCAGTCTATATATACACACACACATTGTGAAGCCCTTCGGGAGGTTTTGAGGTTTAATCTGAGTCTGGAAAACACAAAAATCCGGATCTCTGGGAATACCGGATGTACAGTGTAATAATTTGTACCCAATCCAAATGATAAAGACAATTAAAATCATCAAGGCATCCCAAATGTGCTAATATTTATGGAAGCAAAGGTCACGTTTCTGCTGAATGTTGAGAAGCAAACCAGCAGTCGCAGTAGCTGGATTGGTTACCGTGGCTACTATCATGTGCTCCATAGCAACGACAAGCAGAAATCCCAGTATGCAAGGCACTTACCCTCTTTCTCAACTCTTGTTGTTTTTTTCGTTGTAAACTTTCTTTTTCTTTGATTTTTTCCGCTAATTTCTTCTTTTCTGAACGTTTTGTCTCTGCTACAAAATAAAAGAAAACGGAAAAGAATAATGTGACTTAAATTTGAACTTGTATAATTATAATAGGAACTCACTGGTTCAAGTCATGCGGTTTAAATACCTGCTTTTTTCTCTTCTGCGTTCTTCAATTCCTCCTCTTCATCATCCCAGTTATCCTACAAAGAGAACACACGTTTATGGGAAAAATGGATGTATGCTTCAGAATGTTGCGTCCCAGTCATGGATCTAGCTTTTAGTTACAACCAAAGCCATCACTATTTAGCTTATTCATTGTTCACCATTGGTAAATGCAGTCTGAAACGCAGTCTGAAACGCAGTCTGAAACTGAATGACTGCAAAATCATGTAAAAATGTTCCTTACAAGCAGGAATGTTGAATAAAATTACATTTGAACTTACTCTTTCAGTTAGTCCTTCCGGATGGTCAATTTTAGACAGAATATCCATAGGAAAGTAATTGTTAAACCAAATTTTTAAGAGTGCTGAAATTCAAACTGAGAGTTAAATGATCAGCAAACACCTGCTGACGTCAGTCTCGAGCACGTGCCTTCGGTCATGCGCAAACACACGTGTGTACGAGATGCACGCATAGTAAAACTGAAGTCAGTCGGTGTTTACATGGTTTTGAGCATTGTGACAGTTGATAGAAAATGTCAACTTCAGTACTGATGCTCAAAAAAGTTGGGTAAACAAATACTTTTCTGGGGGATATTTTGTACAAAATTAGTGGACGACAGGTCGAGGTCACACCAGTCATTTATTATGGATGACGGGTCGAGGTCACACCAGTCATATATTAGTGGATGATGGGTCGAGGTCACACCAGTCATTTATTATAGATGACGGGGCGAGGTCACATCAGTCATATATTAGTGGATGACGGGTCGAGGTCACATAAGTCATATATTAGTGGATGACGGGTCAAGGTCACACCAGTCATTTATTATAGATGACGGGGCGAGGTCACACCAGTCATATATTAGTGGATGATGGGTCGAGGTCACACCAGTCATATATTAGTGGATGACAGGTCGAGGTCACACCAGTCATTTATTATAGACGACGGGGCGAGGTCACACCTGTCATATATTAGTGGATGATGGGTCGAGGTCACACCAGTCATATATTAGTGGATGACGGGTCGAGGTCACACCAGTCATTTATTATGGACAACAGGTCAACCCAGTCTGAGACACCTACCGTATCCCTTCCCCAGTCTGGGTCCCCATGATGTCCTCTAGGGGTTCTGCCATGCTCTGAGACACCTACCGTATCCCTTCCCCAGTCTGGGTCCCCATGATGTCCTCTAGGGGTTCTGCCATGCTCTGAGACACCTACCGTATCCCTTCCCAAGACCTGGGTCCCCATGATGTCCTCTAGGGGTTCTGCCATGCTCTGAGACACCTACCGTATCCCTTCCCCAGTCTGGGTCCCCATGATGTCCTCTAGGGGTTCTGCCATGCTCTGAGACACTTACCGTATCCCTTCCCCAGACCTGGGTCCCCATGATGTCCTCTAGGGGTTCTGCCATGCTCTGAGACACCTACCGTATCCCTTCCCCAGACCTGGATCCCCATGATGATCTCTAGGGGTTCTGCCATGCTCTGAGACACCTACCTTCCCCAGACCTGGATCCCCATGATGTCCTCTAGGGGTTCTGCCATGCTCTGAGACACCTACCGTATCCCTTCCCCAGACCTGGATCCCCATGATGTCCTCCATGATCAACCACCCTCCAAGATCCCACTTTTCATTACAATTACCTACAGCTACTGTTAATGTCATGTTGTATAATGTAATCTGCTAAGGGACCTGTGCTCGACATATCATCCTGGACACAGTGAGATGCACTACATACACTAGCACTGTAAACACTCCAAGAGGGAAGAGAACAGCTGTGCCTGGACTACAATCTCCCTCTTCAAGTCCACCTCCTGAAACTGGCTGCATGTCGCGGGAAAGTGACCGGCAGAACAACCTGTAGCATCCACCTCTCCTCCGTCCCACACACCAGAACTGAGATAAAACCCATGCCCTACTTCTGCCAAGACCATCCCACCAATCATATTATGTACATGTCATTCATACTTCTGTTTTTTCAACTAAATGGTATTGTATTGTTTGTGTTGATGTTAGCCTATACTTATTTATTTCAGTCTATAGCTGTATAATGGTATTGTATTGTTTGTGTTGATGTTAGCCTATACTTATTTATTTCAGTCTATACCTGTATAATGGTATTGTATTGTTTGTGTTGATGTTAGCCTATACTTATTTATTTCAGTCTATACCTGTATAATGGTATTGTATTGTTTGTGTTGATGTTAGCCTATACTTATTTATTTCAGTCTATAGCTGTATAATGGTATTGTATTGTTGTTCTTTGCTATTTCGAAAGTACTGTTTACTTTTAATGTTGTTGAAATGTTAAGGTACCCAAAAGTAGTTCAAAATAATGTTTTCATTAAATAAGCTTTGTTTACATAGTAGGGATGAAAATAAAGTCGTTTTGGCTGGAATGCGCTCCAAAATTCGACACATTAGCTCAGGCCTGGGCAATACCAGTCCTCTGGCCTGATTGGCGTCACCCCCCCTAGCAAACACACCTGATTTAAACTAATTGCATTTTTTTTAAACTAAAGATCATGATTAGTTAATTATTGGAGTTAGGTGTGTTAGCTGGGGCTGGCGCAAAAGTGTGACACCAATCAGGCCCCACCCTAGAGGACTGGAGTTGCCCAGACCTGGATTCTCTCATCACGCCGTTGATATGGCAACGGAAGCGAATAGCTTCTCGAATGTCATTGTGACGCAGAGGGGGAACACTATTTGGCATGACAGGCCGAATGTTCTGGACACTTTTTCCGAGTCTGTCCTACTCCTGACTTGTCACTTTAGGCTAACTTTGGTTAGATAGCCACTGTTTGGTAGTTAACACTGCTATCATCATATGTAATGATCTAGTTTAGGATGCGAAGAGGATGCTTAGATTATTAGATTAGATGCTCTTGAAATCAACTACGGTGTATGTGGTTGCTAGCTAACGTTAGCCTGCTATCGTTACCTTGATATCCTCATCCTCATCCTCGCCTTCCCATTTGTCTGCCACAACAGCCTTCTTGGCCCCGATTGCGGGCTCGTCCGGATCGAAAGTGTCAGCATCTAAGACAACAACAAAAATACACATGTAACAAATGTCAACTATCATCTCTTGTATTTTTAATTGGCAATGTTTCGGTAAACTTGAAGAATGCTCCATTCCCACACAAGTGGATTGGATTCTTACCCCATGAATCTCCCTCCGCCATATTTGCCTGTGTATCTGATCAGAACGAATTCCGTGGGTGTACAATCGGTAACTGGCTCTTTGGTTCCGAGAGAGAATGATGCACACACCGATGTGCGCTGTCATGCTCCCATTATTATTCTCCAGTCATTGCTGCTCTAATTATTATTCTTCAGTCATTGCTTTCCCATATTTAGTGGCAACATAGCATCATTCGTTCAAGCCAAAACATAATGTCAGTTATATAGTTTCAGAATATCCATTAAAATAGTAATTTTTAGACCATTGAATATAGTTGTCACCAATTAGCAGTGGTGTAAAGTACTTAAGTAAAAATAATTTAAAGTACTACTTAAGTAGTGTTTTGTGGTATCTGTACTTTACTATTTATATTTTTTGACAACTTTTATTTTTACTTCACCACATTCCTAAAGAAAATGGTGTCATTTTTACTCCATACATTTTCACTGACACAAAAATTATGGTTACATTTTGACAGGAAAATGGTCCAATTCACACACTTATCAAGAGAACATCCCTGGTCATCCCTTCTGCCTCTGATCTGACGGACTCACTAAACACATGCTTTGTTTTTAAATTATGTCTTGAGTGCTGGAGTGTGACCCTGGCTATCCATAAATAAATAAAAATACAAGATAATTGTGCCTTCTGGTTTGCTTAATATAAGGAGTTTTTTATTATTCACACGTTTCCTTTTTAGACTTAAGTATATTTTAGCAATTACATTTACTTTTGATACTTATGTATATTTAAAACCAAATACTTTTCGACTTTTACTCAAGTAGTATTTTACTGGGTGACTTTCACTTTTAGTTGAGTCATTTTCTATTAAGGTATCTTTACATTTACTCAAGTATGAGATTTGAGCACTTTTTTTCTGCCACTGCAAGTGAGGATGCTTGTAGTTTGTTCAGTTCAGTGTTTTGAATAGCAGGATATTGTAGTAGGCTACACATTACCGGTTGGCATGGCCAAGTTCATTTACATTTTATGATGTGCAGTGATGTAAAAATACTTTAAAGTACCACTTAATTCGTTTTTTTTTTGTATCTGTACTTTACTATTTTTATATTTGACAACATTTACTTCACTACATTCCTAAAGAAAATAATATACTTCTTACTCCATACATTTTCCCCTGACACCCAAAAGTACTTGTTAAATTTTGAATGCTTAGCAGGACAGGAAAATGGCTCAATTCACACATTTATCAAGAGAACATCCCTGGTCATCTTTACTGCCTCTGATCTGGAGGACTCACTAAACAGAGAACATCCCTGGTCATCTCTACTGCCTCTGATCTGGAGGACTCACTAAACAGAGAACATCCCTGGTCATCCCTACTGCCTCTGATCTGGCGACTCACTAAACAGAGAACATCCCTGGTCATCCCTACTGCCTCTGATCTGGCGACTCACTAAACACAAATGCTTCATTTGTAAATTACGTCTAAGTGTTGGCTATCCGTAAAAAAAATATATATTTAAAAAAAGTAAAAAATGTCAGACAATTACTCTAGTAGTATTTCACTGGGAGACTTTTACTTTTACTTGAGTCATTTTCTATTAAGTTATCTTTACTTTAACTCAGGTATGACAATTGGATACTTTTCCCATCACTGATGGTGTGTATGCGTAACCAGTGTGAAATGGCTAGCTAGTTTGTATTTATTATGGATCCCCATTAGCTGATGCCAAAGCAGCAGCTACTCTTCCTGGGGTCCAGAAAAATGAAGGGAATTTATACGATTTAAAAAATATTACAATACATTCACAGATTTCACAACACATTGTGTGCCCTCAGGCCCCTACTCCACCACTACCACGTCTACAGTACTAAACCCATATGTATAGTGCATGTTATCATGTGTGTGTATACATGTGTCTGTGCCAATGTTTGTCTTGCTTCACAGTCCCCGCTGTTCCATCAGGTGTTTTGAAATGTTTTAATTTTACTGCTTGCGTCAGTTACTTGATGTGGAATAGAGTTCCATGTAGTCATGGCTCTATGTAGTACTGTGTGCCTCCCATGGTCTGTTCTGGACTTGAGGACTGTGAAGAGCCGATTTATGGTGTTTCAATCGGTGACGCCACTCTCTCTGACACCTTGCTCTGACACCGAATAAAAATACAAATGCAACAATTTCAATGATTTGACTGTTTCAGTTCATATAAAGGAAATCAGTCAATTCATTAGGCCCTAATCTATGGATTTCACATGACCCGGGCACAGCCATGGATGGGCCTGGGAGGGCATAGGCCCCCTTGACTTTTCCCGAAGCCACTCCTGCATTGTCTTGGCTGTGTGCTTAGGGTTGTTGTCCTGTTGGAAGGTGAACCTTCACCCCAGTTTGAGGATCTGAGTGCTCTGAAGCAGGTTTTCAAAAAGGATCTTACTGTAATTTGCTCCGTTCATCTTTCCCCCGATCCTGACTAGTCTCCCAGTCCCTGCTGCTGAAAAACATCCCCACAGCATGATGCTGCCACCACCATGCTTCACCGTAGGGATGGTGCCAGGTTTCCTCAAGACGTGACACTTGGCATTCAGGCCAAAGTGTTCAATATTGGCTTCATCAGACCAGAGAATCTTGTTTCTCATGGTCCGAGAGTCCTTTAGGTGCCTTTTGGCAAACTCCAAGAGGGCTGTCATGGAAGCCATTCCTCATTAAAAGGCACGGCTTCCGTCTGGCCACTAAACCATAAAGGCCTGATTTGTGCAGTGCTGCAGAGATGGTTGTTATTCTGGAAGGTTCTCCTATCTCCACAGAGGAGCTCTGTCACAGTGACCACTGCATTTTTGGTCACCTCCCTGACCAAGGCCCTTCTTCCCCAAACGCAGTTTGGCCGGGCGGCCAGCTCTTGAAAGAGTCTTGGTGGTTCCAAACTTCTTCCATTTAAGAATGATGGAGTCCACTGTGTTCCTGGGGACCTTCAATGATGCAGAAATGTTTTGGTACCCGTCCCCAGATCTGTGCCTCGACACAATCCTGTCTGAGCTCTACGGACAATTCCTTCATCCAAATGGCTTGGTTCAATTTCGAGTCTCATAGCAAAGGGTCTGAATACTTACGTAAGGTATTTAATTTGTTTTATTTTGAATACATTTGCAAAAATGTCTAAATACCAGTTTTTGCTTTGTCATTATGGGGTATTGTGTGTAGACTGATGAGGGGGATAAAAGTTATGTAATCCATTAAAGTCTAACGTAAACGTGTTTTTTTTTTTTAATCAAGGGGTCTGAATACTTTCCGCACTAAGATGACCAAAAGGTATGTTGCTCTGTGCACGGGGGCTCAATTCATCCCAAAGGTGTTCGATAGGTTTGAGGTCAGGGCTCTGTGCCGGCCAGTCTAGTTCTTCCACACAGATCTTGACAAACCATTTCTTCTGTATGGACCTCGTTTTGTGCACCGGGGGCATTGTCATGCTGAAACAGGAAAGGGCATTCCTCAAACTGTTGCCACAAAATTGGAAGCACAGAATCGTCTAGAATTTCCATTCACTGGAATTAAGGGGCCTAGCTCGAACCATGAAAAACAGCCCCAGACCATTATTCCTCCTCCTCCAAACTTTACAGTCGGCACTACACATTGGGGCAGGTAGCGTTCTCCTGGCATCCACCAAACCCAGATTCCTCCGTCGGACTGTCAGATGAATGTGATTCATCACTCCAGAGAACGCGTTTCCACCGCTTCAGAGCCCATTGGCGGGGAGCTTTAACCCATTCCAGCAGAAGCTTGGCATTGCGATCTTAGGTTTGTGTGCTGCTGCTCAGCCATCAAAAACGTATTTCCTGAAGCACACGATGAACAGTTCCGGTGCTGACTTTGCTTCCAGAGAAAATTTGGAACTCGGTAGTGAGCGTTGCAACCGAGGACAGACGTTCTGTGAGCGTGTGTGGTCTACCACTTCACAGCTGAGCCGTTGTTGCACCTAGACAATTCCACTTCACAATCACAGCACTTACAGTTGACCAGGACAGAAATTTGCCGAACTGACTTGTTGTAAAGGTGGAATCCTATGCCACGTTGAAAGTCACTGAGCTTTTCAGTACAGGACATTCTACTGCCAATGTTTGTCTATGGAGATTGCATGGCACGGCTCAATTGTATACACCTGTCAGCAACAGGTGTGGCTGAAATAGTCAAATCCCAATAATTTGTAGGGGTGTCCACATACTTTTGTATTTTTTAGTGTGTGTGTGTGTGTGTGACTAAGAGTATCTTGCTAAATAATGTATGCGTCTTGGCTCATACTGATGCAGTTCAAAAGCAAAACGTAAATCATTCATTTTCATTAATTGTATAAAAATGTATTTATGATCAAGGACACCATTGAGTAACACCGAGTACAACAGGAGTGACCGTCCAAGATGGTCAATGACAACATGGGAGTCTTATCGGCCAAACTTTTAGACTCATACATAAGAGATTCCACACACCCACGACTAAGAACAGCAATGAAAAACATGATTTAAAAGATAAAAACAAAATGTTAGCCGTTTTGCTGGTGCTACGATTTCAAAATAGTCCGGACATAACAATTGAGGTGATAACTTGTGTACAAAAAAATATTTTTTACATAGGGCTGCATTTAAAAGTTGTTTTTTTTTTATACAAAAAGTGCAGGAGCTCCGAAGCCTTCCTTTCTCCTTAAACTCTTCATCACACCCTAAAAAAAACAGAGCATCTTAAGGGTATTTTTAAACATCTTTACAAAAAAACAAAAAAAGGGGTGAAATCTCAAAAGATACATTTTCTAAATGAATATCTGGGCCATCATTATGGCTTGTTGAATGGTCTTCCAAGTGAAACCTTATACTACATTAACATTACGACCTATACACATCATCATGATGATTTCATAAACATTTCCTCTTAAAAGATAGATTAAAACCTGCACCTTGTTAGAGACTACATAACTGCACTTAAAATGGGACTAAAAAGCAGACTAGGAAGTAAGCATGCATACCAAATGACACCCTATTCTTTTGTATAGTGCACTATATAGGGAATAGGTCCCATAGGACTGTGGTCAAACAGTGCACTATATAGAGAATAGGTCCCATAGGACTGTGGTCAAACAGTGCACTATATAGAGAATAGGTCCCATAGGACTGTGGTCATACAGTGCACTATATAGGGAATAGGTCCCATAGGACTGTGGTCAAACAGTGCACTATATAGAGAATAGGTCCCATAGGACTGTGGTCAAACAGTGCACTATATAGAGAATAGGTCCCATAGGACTGTGGTCAAACAGTGCACTATATAGAGAATAGGTCCCATAGGACTGTGGTCATACAGTGCACTATATAGGGAATAGGTCCCATAGGACTGTGGTCAAACAGTGCACTATATAGAGAATAGGTCCCATAGGACTGTGGTCATACAGTGCACTATATAGGGAATAGGTCCCATAGGACTGTGGTCAAACAGTGCACTATATAGAGAATAGGTCCCATAGGACTGTGGTCATACAGTGCACTATATAGAGAATAGGCTGCCATTTGGGATGTAAAAATTGCAGGCAGACAACAGAAAAATCACCTTTTTTCTTTTTCTTCCAAAGACGTAAATAAAAAATAAAAAAGTAAAAGAAGCAGTCAGTTAAAATAGGAACACATACTAAAACCAGAAGCACAGTGAAAAGTTGAAAAATATATAGGTCATATGTACACATGTAATCGAGTGTGTATATTATACAGGTTTGACTGCCCATTCCTGTTAAACTGAGTCTGGAGCAGTCAGGTCCTCACACTCAAATACTGCATGACATTCAGTCCAAAAGTGTAGCTGCAGATGAGAAACAATCTCCCAGAAAGTCGCCACGGTCTTCTTGTTCATTAGGCACCAAAAACGAAGAAAACGGTCCGAATTGGAGAGGTTCTGCCTGGACTTGTCCAATCAGAAACGCTTTATTTTCCTTCGTTGCAAAACGTTTGTGCCTTAACGAACACGGCCCTGCTTTCAAGAATAAACAAAGAGGTCCATCCGTCTAGGCAGAAGCCTTTTACAATACAAGGGGACTGCTCTACCCTGGGGGTACAGTTTAGTTTGAGTATAACAGTTTAGTTCGAGAATACAAAACATATACAAATACTCAAACTGTACATAGCTTCAGGAATTATAAAGATTTGTGTTTTGTTGTTTTCTGTAACAAGAAAATCCTCTGTAATGGTGTTTTGTTGGTATTTTCATCAGTAATGAAAAAGTTGTAGTTGTAGGCAGAGATCCATTTAAAACAACATCCTCATTAGAGTCAGTTAAACTTGATTCTCCTCATCTCCGCTGTGTTGAAGGGAAGGCATCCCTCTCCAAGTACTGCAGGGCTAATCCATAGAATTAGAATGAACATTCTAATATAAATATACATTCTATATTTCTATTGGTTAGCCTGCTGGGTCAACCAATCATAAATCAGTCTGGAGGAAGGAGATCGTGAAGACGAAACCGTTCTCTGACGTAAGGCCTTACGTCCTCATTCTGTGGAGGAGTGTAAGAACAGACAGTAGAGGTGGCATAAAATAGTACAGCAACACAAATGACCAAGGTGACGTTCGTGGAGGAAGAGAAAGAAGAGAAACCGGTCTGTTTATGCAAGCCGGATACAGACAATCTAACAGGTACATTGGCAAATGTTTGAGTGAGTACATAAAGAAGTCATTTGAGTTGGATGCACATTAAAAAAAAAAAAAGTATTACTTTTTTAAATTTCATAGCATCTCTACTAGCTTCTCCAGAATGAGTACATACCATCTCCACTAGCTTCTCCAGAATGAGTACATACCATCTCCACTAGCTTCTCCAGAATGAGTACATACCATCTCTACTAGCTTCTCCAGAATGAGTACATACCATCTCTACTAGCTTCTCCAGAATGAGTACATACCATCTCCACTAGCTTCTCCAGAATGAGTACATACCATCTCCACTAGCTTCTCCAGAATGAGTACATACCATCTCCACTAGCTTCTCCAGAATGAGTACATATCATCTCCACTAGCTTCTCCAGAAGGAGTACATACCATCTCCACTAGCTTCTCCAGAATGAGTACATACCATCTCCACTAGCTTCTCCAGAATGAGTACATACCATCTCCACTAGCTTCTCCAGAATGAGTACATACCATCTCCACTAGCTTCTCCAGAATGAGTACATACCATCTCTACTAGCTTCTCCAGAATGAGTACATAGAATCTCCACTAGCTTCTCCAGAATGAGTACATACCATCTCTACTAGCTTCTCCAGAATGAGTACATAGAATCTCCACTAGCTTCTCCAGAATGAGTACATACCATCTCCACTAGCTTCTCCAGAATGAGTACATACCATCTCCACTAGCTTCTCCAGAACGAGTACATACCATCTCCACTAGCTTCTCCAGAACGAGTACATACCATCTCCACTAGCTTCTCCAGAATGAGTACATACCATCTCCACTAGCTTCTCCAGGAAAGGAACCAGCTTGAGAAGCTCGTTATCGTTCCTGTCCATGAACCAGCTCTCGATGGGAATCCCATTGGAAAGCTGTGATGAAGAACCATGACGTTTTGAATCGTATATGCCACTTTGCCCTCACTATTTATCCAAAATACTTAGTATATTGAGGGCATATAATTTAAGTATGCGATTCCTGCGGGATAGAATGAGTAGCTGTACTGTAAAAGCTTACCTGATAGGCGAAGGCTTGAGGTGAATTGTCGATTATTATTGTTTTTGAAAGATCTCTTCCAAGAATGTTTAGGTCCTTGATGTAGTTTCCTTGAACACATACACAGTGCTCACGAAACAAACGATGCCTGTAGGAGAGGTAGAGGAATAATCCAAATGATTAGCCAAGTGTAGAAGTGGGTGTTAGGACATTAGCGCAAGCTTTATACACGCACCCTAATCCCTACATAGGTGCACTACTTTTGGGGAATATTGTGCCATTTGGGATACAGGTCACGGTGCAACTCAACACGGGTTATTTGTAATCATTCAAAAGCAATAACTTTATTTAACTGACCTGACCAACTGTTTCTTGGGGTCCAGGATGTTGAGCAGCTTGTCTGCATACACCTTCTTAGAGGCAGTGAACAGAATGATCTATGAACAACAAGAAACCCATAAGAATAATTTTGACTATATATTTCCGTTCTGTTTGATTGTCTGTCCCAGTGAAGTCTACAGTAGAGGTTTACACGAGAACGGGACCCTGCGGGAATCTGTCAGGGAATAGGAGTCAAGTTCGGGACAGGATCAACAGTCCACAGGAAAGGGCAGTGCAGTAATAGGGGTGGAAATACAGACAGGACAGACAGGGGTTTTTCCCTTTCACTATTTTCTACATTGTAGAATAAACTAAAAAAAACATGAAAACTATGAAATAACACACATGGAATCATGTAGTAACCAAGAATGTGTTAAACAAATCAAAATATATTTTATATTTGAGATTCTTCAAAGTAGCCACCCTTGATGCCAGCTTTGCACACTCTTGACATTCTCACAGGCATTGCTGGTTGTTTGGGGTTTTAGGCTGGGTGACTGTATAGCACTTTGTGACATCTGCTGATGTAAAAAGGGCTTTAAAACACAAATTTGATTGAATAGCCTACATACTTTTGCGTACAAAATTCAGCGATTTTTTTTGATAAGGGACAAGAATGTTCCGGGGTTATAAAACTGTTGTAGGATCAGGATAGTACAGGTGGGGGAATTTTTTTTATTGACAGAACAAGACAGGAATTAATTTTCACTCTAGTCTACAGTGGTCTGATGTCTATGTATTAAACACATAGGACCTCACCTCGTAAATTTGAGACATGCGCTCCAGGAACTCTCTGAAGAACGGCCTCAAACGCACGTACACCTGCAGAGAAGAAAGAATGATATGGAAACCATATCATGTCAAGAGCGTTCCCTGTTCATTGAAAGATATGTTTTGCATGATGAAAAAAATAGGGGTCGGGTTGTAGAAAAATCAACGGACCATCAATGTAATAAGAAACCTTAGTTGCCGGTAGCAACCACTACAGAATGTCCGGTCAGAACAGGGATGAGACGGATGTCCAGGTTAAGGGGAGTTTAACGGAAGATAGCCACATACATCTGACCACTCGTGGTTCAGATAACCGAGAATCATGTCCAGTGAGAACTGACATTAACGATGGTTCAAATTGTTGCGCTTGGCTGGAACAGCGGAGGTGTTCGGGAATCCCTCCTGCCCCCCAGTGGCACACCGGAGGTGTTCGGGAATCCCTCCCGCCCCCCAGTGGCACACCGGAGGTGTTCGGGAATCCCTCCCCCCCCAGTGGCACACCGGAGGTGTTCGGGAATCCCTCCCCCCCCAGTGGCACACCGGAGGTGTTCGGGAATCCCTCCCCCCCAGTGGCACACCGGCGGTGTTCGGGAATCCCCCCCCCCCAGTGGCACACCGGCGGTGTTCGGGAATCCCCCCCCCCCCCCCCCCCCCAGTGGCACACCGGAGGTGTTCGGGAATCCCTCCCCCCCCCCCCCAGTGGCACACCGGAGGTGTTCGGGAATCCCTCCTCCCCCCCCCAGTGGCACACCGGAGGTGTTCGGGAATCCCTCCTCCCCCCCAGTGGCACACCGGAGGTGTTCGGGAATCCCTCCTCCCCCCCAGTGGCACACCGGAGGTGTTCGGGAATCCCTCCTCCCCCCCAGTGGCACACCGGAGGTGTTCGGGAATCCCTCCTCCCCCCCAGTGGCACACCGGAGGTGTTCGGGAATCCCTCCTCCCCCCCAGTGGCACACCGGAGGTGTTCGGGAATCCCTCCTCCCCCCCAGTGGCACACCGGAGGTGTTCGGGAATCCCTCCTCCCCCCCAGTGGCACACCGGAGGTGTTCGGGAATCCCTCCTCCCCCCCAGTGGCACACCGGAGGTGTTCGGGAATCCCTCCTCCCCCCCAGTGGCACACCGGAGGTGTTCGGGAATCCCTCCTCCCCCCCAGTGGCACACCGGAGGTGTTCGGGAATCCCTCCTGCCCCCCAGTGGCACACCGGAGGTGTTCGGGAATCCCTCCTGCCCCCCAGTGGCACACCGGAGGTGTTCGGGAATCCCTCCTGCCCCCCAGTGGCACACCGGAGGTTCCGGTTCTCAGGTCACTTATGTAATTTGATGTTGAAGACACCGACAAGTACCCCTGCATGGGGGGACCATCCAAGCGAAGAAAGAGGGACCCAACATGTACACGTACACTTAAACATCAGACAGACATGGATTTAGTCCTACGGAGGGAAAACGCTGGTAGTGCTCATTAGGATGGGGACGTTTCTGACCATACGGTGTTCCCAGGGTGCAACACTAACTGAAGTCCAGGGAATCTAGGCCGAACGAGATGTGCTGATAAGTAATTGGCTGACCTTGACCAATAAGACACTAACAAAAGTGGGGGTCCCCTGAATGGGACACTAAGCTGCCTGAATGGGACACTAAGCTGCCACTTTAAACAATGCTACCTTATATAATGTTACTTACCCTACATTATTCATCTCATATGCATACGTATATATTGTACTCTATATCATCGACTGTATTCTTATGTAATACATGTATCACTAGCCATTTTAAACTATGCCACTTTGTTTACATACTCATCTCATATGTATATACTGTACTCGATACATCTACTGTTTCTTGCCTATGCTGCTCTGTACCATCATATATCTTATGTACATATTCTTTATCCCCTTACACTGTGTATAAGACAGTAGTTTTGGAATTGTTAGTTAGATTACTTGCTGGTTATTACTGCATTGTCGGAACTAGAAGCACAAGCATTTCGCTACACTCACATTAACATCTGCTAACCATGTGTATGTGACAAATAAAATTTGATTTGAGCTGCCTGACTAGAAGTAACCATGACTAGAATCAGATGACTGAAGCTGGCCATTTTAACACGACAAATCACATAAATCCCCATGCTTTTTCTCGATTTGTCTTACCTTGATTCCTCATGTCCCCCCCCCCCCCCCTCCTTCTCAAAACGCATAGAAGTAATCCATGGGAAAAAAGCCCTTGGATATTCTCTTACAATGTGGTTTGAGAATAAAGCGAGGAGAGAGAGAGGACACAAGGAAAGAAGAATTGAGAAAAAGCCCATTGACAATCACTTAACACCTGTGGATTTCTATAGTATCACAGCCTGTACCTGGTAGATGACGTCTTGGAACAGAACAGGGAAGGTCAGGGCTGCGTCATCCAACTCATTCAGACTACAGTGCACCAACGTCTCGTCCTGATGAAGACACAAACAGTACACCTTCTGGTTAGCGGCTGTTCAACCTTCTTTAGTTGAATGCACGGGACGCTGTAGATGAGAGCTAGCCTAGTCGCAGATTGGTTTGTGCTTCTTCTGCCTACTCCAACTGTCAAGCCAAATTTAACCTTTGCTTAGCCCCAGAATTTTGAGAAACCAATCGTAGGCGCTCCAATGGGAACGCAACTGTCGTAGACTGGCACCCAGGCTATATTAAAAGAGAGCAGAAACTCACCGGCACCCAGGCTAGACAAGAGGTTCTGCTAATGACTCAAATATATAAAAAAAAAAAGTGCTACTCACCAAATCTAGGACCAGGGAGAACTCTGGTGTGCTGCGTGTTTTGAGAGGCAGTGCTGGTTTCCTGGCGATCTGCTCCTCTGTCAACGGAGGCACATGCTTGATGAAGAAGTACCTGAAAACAGAGCAGGCACAGAAGATATTAGTTGGTTCAAGTAAAAAAATGTAAAAAAAAAAAACATTTGCACACACACACACAGTTGGTTTGATGGTGATGACGACACGCAGATGGGCAACCTATTTCTACTACTTATTATTCCACAGACATTTAAAGAGGGGCACTTAAAACGTTGTTTGATTGGTAAATAAACTAAGAGGTAGGTAGGTACTCACGGATCAAAGACTTCCCAGTCCTCCTCGTAGGTGCCGTCTGCAGGGGCCGTGGGAGGGGCGTGGGGGTAACAGCTGACTGGGGTACATACCGGAGCTGGATGACATATTTATAAACAGAAATCCACAGGTTTTATTTATTCGCATCTACTTTTCACCCCGGGTATTTCAACATAGCATGTAAAAAATTCCACTGAATATTCCAGATTACTAATCGCCACGGTGGCCTGTTAGAAGGGGCGTACCGCCACGGTGGCCTGTTAGAAGGGGCGTACCGCCACGGTGGCCTGTTAGAAGGGGCGTACCGCCACGGTGGCCTGTTAGAAGGGGCGTATCGCCACGGTTACCTGTTAGAAGGGGCGTATCTGTTTCTGTAACCATCTCCCCTTCCTCCACAGGTGGTTCTGGTGTAGCCAGAGGAGCCGGTGGTGGTGGTGGTGGTACTGGAGCAACAGGAGACAGGACGACGTCTTCTGTAGATGTGGGGGTACTGGTCGACATTTCCTCCACCTCCTTCACAATCTCCTCAGCCTCCAGCACCTGCCCAGGTGAGTCAGACCCAAGAGTGGCTAGATCGGGGAGATACAAGAGAGACACAGGGGGTTAATCTCAAAAAGTATTTTTCTTTGATTCTTTGCATCTTCTCTTGTTAACGCCTGTTCACAGAGAGGAATAAGGCAATGACGAGAGAAGAGTGAACATGGATGAAAAAAAAGAAAGTGTGTGTAACACAAATGTGTTTTACATTTAAAACCTCTGGCTGGACGAGGGGAATACACAGGAGCGACGTGGAGAAGAGGGAGGTATACAAGAGAATTCCTTTAGGACCGGTAAAAAAAAATGAACCATGGGGCTGGTATCCCAGACAGATTACACCAAGTCATGGATCAGTAAAGCACGTTGGAGGAACTTCATTGAGTCAATGTGTTTCAGTCCAATAACAGCCTTAATCTGTAACCAGTCACACTCTTAGACTGGTCTTCCTGGTTGAAAAAAAAAACAAAACAACAAAAAAAACACAAGACACAATGATGAGACTTGAGGCAGATTCTGTTACCCGTCTTGGTTGCAGGTGAGAAGAAGTTGAAGACGGGAGAGAAGATCGTGCCCAGGAGAGTAGTGCGAGGAGGGCTGATGGCCACCTCCACGGGGACCTCCAGTTTACCGTTGGGCTTCAGGGGCTTACTGTTCAACGTCATTGGATCTGAGGGGGAAAAACAAGGGAACTTCACTATTTCCAATGAAACCTGCAAAATCCACCTGCTTTTTGGCAACGCAGGATATAAGAACAGCCCTTAGCCGTGGTATATTGGCCATATACCACACCACCTCGCGCCTCATTGCTTAATTATGCCAGAGGAATGTCTTGACTCACCAGGTTTGTTAGCGCTTCTCCTGCAGCCCCTGGGGATAGCTTTGTTAAGAGGATGAGGAGAAGACGTGATCAGGTTGCTGCTGTCCACTTTACAATCAACACGACTCCTCTTAGCTGGGATGTCATGCTCCATCTGACAGAAAGGAAGCAGAGTAGAGGGACTAGTGGTTAGTGTCACAACTTGCTGAAAGCAACATTCAATATGGCACCCTTCTGACTTGTAGCTTTAATTTAGGATGCTAATCCTCTTCAACTGTTTTAAGATCAAAATGCCATTTTAACTTTAAAAAAGGTGAATTACACCTGCACATTTTGGCCTCTTTTTTTGTGGGGGGGGGGGGGGGGCTCGCTCCTCAAGAAACAGAAGCCAAATGTAACTTGGCTGGGGGGGGGGGGGGGGGTGATGTGGGTGTCTCCATTCAGAGACATTAGTACAGAGTGCCAGGCCTCTCTCCATTCAGAGACATCAGTACAGAGTGCCAGGTCTCTCTCCATTCAGAGACATCAGTACAGAGTGCCAGGTCTCTCTCCATTCAGAGACATTAGTACAGAGTGCCAGGTCTCTCTCCATTCAGAGACATTAGTACAGAGTGCCAGGCCTCTCTCCATTCAGAGACATCAGTACAGAGTGCCAGGTCTCTCTCCATTCAGAGACATTAGTACAGAGTGCCAGGCCTCTCTCATTCAGAGACATCAGTACAGAGTGCCAGGCCTCTCTCCATTCAGAGACATCAGTATCAAGCCTGTCTGTCAGTCTGGACTTCATCACATCATCTTGCAAGTCTCCATGTGCTGGCTCCATACATGTTTCTGTGAACACAGTCACTGTTCTATTATCAATGGCAGTTAGTTAGTCTTTACCAGTGTTTCATTAAATGGTCACAGCAGCGTAGATCAGCTCCTAGCCCTTCCTCAAAGATATTGGACGGTCACACACACAAACTGAGCACTGATCAGACACGATCAATACTGGTTATGATTAGCCTGGTGGATAATGGACCAACCTGATCAATGGATTCGCCTTTATATTTCTCTTCAGATATCAGAAAATGTGAAGTGAAATAGCATGGTGAACAGTGATCAGGCTGGTTCCCAGGTCTCTCTCTCTCTATATATATTTATTTTTATACAAATGAGCCACTGAAAGCTGTTGCAGGTGAAGGCCACGTCTTTGTGAGACACAGAGTTGGTGAACGGATGGTCTCAGTGATTTATTTAGAATTCAAGGCACACTTCACCAGCATGGCTACCATACCATTCTGCAGCAAAAAGCCACCCCATCTGGTTTGCACTTAGTGGGACTATCATTTGTTTTTCAACAGGACAATGACCCAACACACCTCCAGGCTGTGTAAGGGCTATTTGACCAAGGAGAGTGATGGGGCTGCATCAGATGACCTGGCATCACAATCACCCGACCTCAACCCAATTGAGATGGTTTGGGATAAGTTGGACGGCAAAGTGAAGGAAAAGCAGCCAACGAGTGCTCAGCACGTGTGGGAACTCCTTCAAGACTGTTGGAAAAGCATTCCGGGTGAATCTGGTTGAGAGAATGGCAAGAGTGTACAAAGCTGTCATCAAGATAAAGGTGGCTGCTTTGAAGAATATAACATTTTAATTTGTTTAACACTTTTTTGGTTACTACATGATTCCATGTGTTATTTCATAGTTTTGATGTCTTTACTATGTTGAAAATAGTAAAAACAAAGAAAAACCCTTGAATGAGTAGGTGTGTCCATACTTTTGACTGGTACTGTATATACACACCACGCAGTGTCAGAGGAAGGCCCAAAGAAACTGTCAAAGACTCTAGTGACATAATGTTCTCTCTGCTACCGCACGGCAAGCAGTACCGGAGTGTCAAGTCTAGGTCCAAAAGGCACCTAACTACTTCTATAGCCAAGCTATAATATTGCTGAACCATTCATCAAAATGGCCACCCAGACTATTAACATTTATCCCCCTTTGTTTTTACACTTATCTATGCAAAGTCACTTTACCCCCACCTACCTGTACAAATGACCTTGACTAACCTGTAACCCCACACATTAATTCAGTACTGGTACCCCCTGCATATAGCCTTGTCATTGTATGTTGTTACTTTTTATTTGTTTTGTTTTTTTAACTTTAGTTTATTTGGTAAATATTTTCCCAACTCTATTTCTTGATCTGCATTGTTGGTTAAGGGCTTGTAAGTAAGCATTTCACAGTAAAGTCCTGTTGTATTAGGCACATGAGACAAATAAAATTTGATGACAGGAATCCATGCTTTGCTTTAGTTTCCCCTGGTACTGATCCTAAATGCTAATTGTTTTAGCATTTGAGGTACAAATCCCATTCAAGTCATGCGACCGATATTAGTATTTTTCCCGCACTGTGTCCAAATCATTTGAAAGTATCTCAAATTGATTGTGAAGCTCAAAGTAATTTGGATTATTTGAACACGAAGCGTGTAAAACCGCTAAATATCCATCCCGTGACATGAATGGGATGTGCCGCAATTTATTTTATATTTAACCTTTAACTAGGCAAGTCAATTAACAACAAATTCTTATTTACACTGCTCAAAAAAATAAAGGGAACACTAAAATAGCACATCCTAGATCTGAATGAATGAATGAAATATTCTTATTAAATACTTTTCTTTACATAGTTGAATGTGCTGACAACAAAATCACACAAAAATGATCAATGGAAATCAAATTGATCAACCCATGGAGGTCTGGATTTGGAGTCACACTCAAAATTAAAGTGGAAAACCACACTACAGGCTGATCCAACTTTGATGTAATGTCCTTAAAACAAGTCCAAATGAGGCTCAGTAGTGTGTGTGGCCTCCACGTGCCTGTATGACCTCCCTACAACGCCTGGGCATGGTCTCCTGAGGGATCTCCTCCCAGACCTGGACTAAAGCATCCACCAACTCCTGGACAGTCTGTGGTGCAACGTGGCGTTGGTGGATGGAGCGAGACATGATGTCCCAGATGTGCTCAATTGGATTCAGGTCTGGGGAACGGGCGGGCCAGTCCATAGCATCAATACCTTCCTCTTCCAGGAACTGCTGACACACTCCAACCACATGAGGTCTAGCATTGTCTTGCATTAGGAGGAACCCAGGGCCAACCGCATCAGCATATGGTCTCACAAGGGGTCTGAGAATCTCATCTCGGTACCTAATGGCAGTCAGGCTACCTCTGGCGAGCACATGGAGGGCTGTGCGGCCCCCCAAAGAAATGCCACCCAACACCATGACTGACCCACCACCAAACCGGTCATGGTGGAGGATGTTGCAGGCAGCAGAACGTTCTCCACGGCGTCTCCAGACTGTCACGTCCGTCACGTGCTCAGTGTGAACCTGCTTTCATCTGTGAAGAGCACAGGGCGCCAGTGGCGAATTTGCCAATCTTGGTGTTCTCTGGCAAATGAAAAACGTCCTGCACGGTGTAGGGCTGTAAGCACAACCCCCACCTGTGGACGTTGGGCCCTCATACCACCCTCATGGAGTCTGTTTCTGACCGTTTGAGCAGACACGCACATTTGTGGCCTGCTGGAGGTCATTTTGCAGGGCTCTGGCAGTGCTCCTCCTTGCACAAAGGCGGAGGTAGCGGTCCTGCTCTTGGGTTGTTGCCCTCGTCCACGTCTCCTGATGTACTGGTCTGTCTCCTGGTAGCGCCTCCATGCTCTGGACACTACGCTGACAGACACAGCAAACCTTCTTGCCAGAGCTCGCATTGATGTGCCATCCTGGATGAGCTGCACTACCTGAGCCACTTGTGTGGGTTGTAGACTCCGTCTCATGCTACCACTAGAGTGAAAGCACCGCCAGCATTCAAAAGTGACAAAAACATCAGCCAGGAAGCATAGGAACTGAGAAGTGGTCTGTGGTCCCCACCTGCAGAACCACTCCTTTATTGGGGGTGTCTTGCTAATTGCCTATAATTTCCATCTGTTGTCTATTCCATTTGCACAACAGCATGTGACATTTATTGTCAATCAGTGTTGCTTCCTAAGTGGACAGTTTGATTTCACAGAAGTGTGATTGACTTGGAGTTACATTGTGTTGTTTAAGTGTTCCCTTTATTTTTTTGAGCGGTGTACAATGACGGCCTAGGAACAGTGGGTTAACTACTTTGTTCAGGGGCAGAAGGACAGATATTTACCTCGTCAGCTCAGGGATTCGATCTAGCAACTTTTCCGTTACTGGCCCAACGCTCTAACCACTAGGCTACCTGCCACCCAAAATGTGAGCATTTGCAAACAGTTCACACAAACACACCTTGACAGCATTTCCCCTGATGAACTTCTTGATGGTGGAAAACAGGCCCGTCTCATTCTTCTGCATTCTGAGGCCTCTCCTGGTCGCAGCAGTGGGCTCCACCTCACAGTGTTTCCTCTTGGCCTGGGCTGGGCGGGGGGCCGAGGCTGGGGCTGGACGGCCGGGGCTGGATTTGGGACCAGGTTTCGGTTTGGTGCTGGTCTGCTGAGAAGCTTTCCGCACTCTCAACCTCATCATCCTACACGTTACATGGAAGACTGGTGTGGCAGCACAGCAAGCAGACAGGGCAATATATATATTACAAGTACAACAAAGACAACACAGGAAACCAGTGAGGTGACATGTAGCCAAGTCAAAGCTTTAATACAGCCACAACGCATTTATTTATTATAGCCCTAACAATGTGTTTATTTTTACTTTGTTAGGATGTTTGGCATATTCTTGACATGTATTCCCCAAAAACGACTATATCTAAAAAAATAAATAAATAAAGAGTATTGAGAATTATAACTATATAATTAAGCTAATAAGTATATGTCATTGCAATTATAATGTATAAATATTTCAGAATACAGATTTAAATTCACAATAACATATCCACAGTGGGATCTATGCTACAGTACTTGTAGTTATTTTATGAACACTACCAGGAAAGTGGGCGGTGTTCGTTCTGCAAAGCTTTTTTTTCCCCTTCTAGCTGAAGTTGTTGGCAAACTTTTAACTAGTTGCTAGTATGAGACCTAGGTAACTAGTCAAGACGACAATTCCCTTTCACAAGACAAGTCACATAGGACGTTAAACCAAATAAATATGAGACTTGACCAAATGCCACCACATATATATAGCTCCAAACATTAGTAATGGGTTAGCTAGTATCTAGCTAGCAGTTGTTAGCAAGCCAGTGAACAGCGAGTGACAAGCATGAACATTACATTAGCCAGTTAACTGTTATGTAACCAGTGTTTGGCTAGCTAGCCAAAACAGTTAGCGACCCCAATTATTTTATTCCGGCCATTCTAAAACGAGATACAGGTATTACAGGTAGTAAGATGGCAAAGCTAGCCAACAAAATTGGGACTAACGATTTAACATTTTTTTAAAGTAACGGAATAGTTGTCTGGCGACTAGCTAACGGTATCCATCACTTAAGATTAGCAGGCTAGCTAGCCATTTTGATTTCACGATTGCCAACCAAACAACATGCATAACATCGGTCAGCAGTTTTAATATTAGTTTTAATAAATTAAATGACTAGTATCGTCGCTAGATATAGCTAGCTAGTCACGTTAGCTGGTAGCATTTTTAAAAGCTACATCAAGCTGGCTAGCTAGGTGCTCACTGGTGATATGGCAATCGTTTGAATCAAAAAAAAAAAAAAAAACATGTTGACACAGCCATAAACAATTAACGTTACTTACCGATGGTGCAAATAAATTCGTAACCAAACTTGCCGCTTGCCTGTCCACACTGGTAGCCGCAACGGTGCGGCCACCGAGAGAGAGGTCTGTCCGTCGTTATCGCTGCCAGCTGTGTTCAGAACCACAGACCATCGACGGGCTCTTCGGACGCCATTTCCCGCCTCATCACAAATTCCCGAGAGGGTGCACTCGATAAAGCTACTCGGGACTCCAGCGCTACTTTGATGTCTAGGAATGTGGATTATATTACATGCAATTTACAGTGTACCACCACCATCGCAAAAGCAGCTAAAAGTAACCACTGAATAACGTCATAAAAGTATGCGGTAAAACGGTTTGTGAGAGATATATTATTTTCATGATATGGTTTGACGGATCACGTGTTTCAATACGGAGCATATATGTGGCTGCTGCACCGGAGTAAACCGAGTGTACCCACTGTAATGCGAATCCTAGCTAACTCGTCAGAAATCCAGGATGATTGATTCTCACACACACACACACATTATATATACACACACATATATATTATATATACACATAAATATATATTATATATATATATATACACACATATTATATATAAATATATATTATATATAGACACACATATTATATATACACAAATATATATTATATATACACACATATATATTATATATACACACATATTATATATAAATATATATTATATATACACACATATATTATATATAAATATATGCACACACATTATATACACACACACATATTATATATAAATATATACACACACACACACACACACACACTTTCATGTATTTAACTAGGCAAATCAGTTAAGAACAAATTCTTATTTACAATGACGCCTACTCCGGCCATTACCTAACCCGGACGATGGGCCAATTGTGCGCCACCCTATGGGACTCCCAATCACGACCGGTTGTGATACAGCCTGGAATCGAACCAAGGGCTGTAGTGACTCCTCTACCACTGAGATGCATTGCCTTTGACGCTGCGCCACACATATGACCTGCGCAGGCGCACCTCAGCATTACTGGCACACAATTTAATTTTTCAAAAATAGGTTTGGAAAGCAAAGTTTGATCTCATATACTTCCTAAGTCTACTAAGCATAGTGAGTACCGGTATGTGTGGATGACTCCTATGGTGCGGTCATTGTAAACAGAGAAGGACGTCATACTATAGAAGTTTAGGAGTAGCCCTTCAGTGGAGCTTATCAGCAAAATAGAACAAAAATAATACATTTGTTATTTATTAAAATTACTCAACTTTTATATTTATAATTTCCTATAGGAATGAAAGCAGGACAATCATATGTAATAAAATCATAGGTGTAAATTTAAGGTTAGAGGAAGGGTTAGCTATCTAATGTTGGCTTTGGAAATTCATATTTAAATACACGTTAGTATAAAGCTGGTCAATTCTCTCCTAATAATCCCCATGAGTTGTGAGAATCCCTGTTACTCCCATTCATAAGACATTTAATTATATACAAGCCATTATCATATATAGATAGATGTGTTTATGTGCTGCTACCATGTTGTGTTGCTACCATGTTGTTGTTATGTTGTGTTGCTATACCATGCTGTGTTGTCATCTTAGGTCTCTTTATGTCATGTTGTCTCTCTTGTCGTGATGTGTGTTTTGTCCTATATTTATATTTGATTTATTTTTAATCCCAGCACCTGTCCTGCAGGAGGCCTTTTGGTAGGCCGTCATTGTAAATAAGAATTTGTTCTTAACTGACTTGCTTAGTTAAATAAAATAACAAATATAGCCTATAGGTGAGAAACCCTTCCTTATGGCACTTTAAACGATGTGTACAGTATGCAGTGCTTAATTTGTTAAATCGGGAGGTCCCAGAACACTCAGCGTGAGAGGGGGCATAGACTATATGCCCACATACTCAAATGTAGCTGTGGTGTTTACACAAGTCAATTTCTTTTAGCCTAATTTTCAAGACAAATGTACAGCTTTTTTTTTTTTTTAAGTCACTGCAGATCTCCTGCCATATGCACGCACACATACTCAGTTTACAATAACCATATTTCATATCATTATCAAGACTAACAGTAGAACGCACATCACAATATAACTTGAGATTTTTCTTATTTTATGTTGGTTGCAGCAGAGCACATGAGAATATATAGGCCCCCTGCCTATAACATGAAGCACATATTCAGATTAAGGAAAATACTTTCCTACCTTAGTTTTCAAAACCTCCCACAATGACTTTCCATGTCAGTAAATGTCTTGCTCAAAGTCATGAGCGGGCCTGTATCTGTGAAATTTAGCCTCCTTGTAAGGCTGTTCAGAAGGATCTGGCAGTAGTGCCTATTTTTTTTCTCATTTTGACTGTTAACGGTAACTTGGGTGTCCTCTTTAGCCTCGTCTACAATGCTTGCTTCCACTAAATGCTCCTTGGTTTGGGCATGGTAAAAAAACTTTTCAGAGGGCTTTGTTTTGTTTTTCCATCGGAGGCAGAGGACATTACTGTACATTCCACCCAATCTTTTGTTAATTTAATCCATCCAGTCGTTTCTAGACTAAAGCTCACTACATTTTTGCATGTTGTACAGCCCAGCTTTTAATTTCACATGACAAGCCAGGGGTTATACCTTTGCTTGTTCTTGAACTGAGCCTCCCTTCAGTGGATCAACCTGGTCTCAGATCATTTCGTATTATTCTGTACGTAAATCTGAGATGTTCCTTTAAGTATGATATGTGACATTTTGTATGGTATGTATTCATTTGTGAATGTCCATCACCCATTTCGTATGGTATGTTACGATTTACAATTCGTATTATATGATACGAATTTGCAAAACGTTCAATATGTTACGAATTTTAGCTTGGTGGCTAACGTAAGCGAAGGGTTAGGGTTAAGTTTAGGAGTTAGGTTTTAAGGTTAGAGGAAGGGTTAGCTAACATGCTAAGTAGTTGAAAAGTAGCTGAAATACTAAAGTTGTCTGTGATGAGATTTGAAGGCCTACTTGGTAGTGGAGGTGGAAGGGTTAGCAGCACTGCTAGCTAAGGCGTCGCCATCAGGGTCAGTTTTATCCCCAATCCTCTCTTCCGGCACTGACAGTTCTCTGGCTCGTTTCGGGATTGATTTTCTCTGGATTTTTTTTACTTGAAAATCATCATCATTGCTTCTTCTTATCCATTTTAAAAATGTGTCTTTCCCACGTTTCAAATTCAGTAGGGAGATGACTAGCCTAGGCTACATGACTACGGACAGTAGGGACCACTTCCCTAGCTGACCACCACGACCAAGACCTGTGTCAAGATCAGTTACTTACCCCCCCACCGACCCTACCCATAACCTTTAAGTACAAATCAGAAAGCAGGTCTGGAATCAGTGTGGGAGGATAGGATGATTACACAGGATCCTCGCGCTTTAACCTGATGTTTTTTTCCAGGGGTCGGGAGAAATAACAAGTAGGCAATTTGATTGGACTGTGATAGCTTTTATTAGAATGTTTATAGTGCGAACAGTGAAACAATTAATAAATCATGCCGCAAGAGGTACCAGATCCGGGAAAATAGGTGATCTGGCTCAAATTAAGCACTGACAGTATTACTAGAGGTTTTAGATCAAATTAAGCACTGACAGTATTGCTAGAGGTACTAGATTTGTTATATATATATATATATATATATAAAAATCTAATGGTATTGTCAATACCTTGCTGAATTGTATTATGAAATTATGGTTATTGAAATAGTGGTCTGGGAATAGTGTTGTAACCTTCTAGGAACTTTCCCAAAAATTACCAGGTTTTCCTGAAATCCTTGGAATTTTGGGAAAGTCACAGGAATTTTGCAACCCTCTCTGGGAATCAAAGATCAGAGAAACAGTTGATTACATTGTAACAGTGAAACAGCTGAATTGGGTGTATACGCTTCTATTTCATCCCAAGGTGCATGATTTTCCTGTATGGTCCTGGTCCACCCCAAAACCCCCTATGGGAAAAATATCAGATGTATGTTTGGACTAATATTAGCAACAAAAAGGCTCTGTAAAACATGTATTCGCTGTTTAGTCTACATAAAAGGTTGGGTTAATTAGGGCACACAACAGAAAACATTTAGCGATGGAAAATAAAAATGAGCATTTCTTATTGGTCAAATTAAGTAAATCCAGCCCCCCCCCACCCCCACACACACACACTTGGTGCCTTACGAATACGACCCAGTAATTCTCTTTGACAGCTACTTACTTGAGAAGTCCATGCCAGTACAGATGAGGCATCACGTCAGCTTTCATGTGGTACATGGTCCGTCTCTCCTTGCTTTGGTCAATAGGGAATGTCTCCAATGGCTGCCCACTATAGTCAAACTCAGCCAGGATGACGGTGTTGTAGTTCGTCACCAAAGGGCAGGATGTGTAGCCATCATACTGTAAACACAAGTATCTTAGAGCTATATTTAAGCAATAAGACACGAGGGGGTGTGGTATATGGCCAATATACCACGGCTAAGGGATGTTCTTAGGCGGAGTGCCTGGATACAGCCCTTAGTCAGATATACCACGACTGTCAACCAATCAGCATTCTGGGCTCAAACCACCCAGTTTATAATCATGTGGATACGTCCCAAAAGGCACCCTATTCAAACCATAGTGCACTACTTTTGACCAGGGCCCTGGTCATAAGTAGTGCACTATAAAGTGTGTCATTTGGGACATATTCTGTGTTATCTTGAAGAGTCTAAAAATACTAATAGTAGGTTAAGTGTAATTAGTGTTATGTAAGGTAACGTACCTTACTATCCGGCTTTTCATTCTTCAACACTTTTGAAATGGTTCTGTCCAGAATACTAGACTGGGCAGCTGGAAATAAAACACACCATATTCTTACTGATGCCCTTCCCCATGCTCAACAACAAATGTAGGACATGCAGGTACAGGTTTTCAACCTCACAGGTAAATACCACAACAAAAGTTTTGCAAGAGCCGTTTCCCCTGGTGTTTAGTTGTGGTATTATATTTTTTTTTTTATAAGTGGCAAAACAGAAAAAACAAAAAATGACTTTACCCACGGCAGCAGCTGTTTTGGATGTCGGCAGGTTGGTGCAGTCTCCGATTCCGAACACGTTGGGATACTTGTTATGTTGAAGGGTCTCTTTGTTGACGTCCAGCCAGCCAGCCTCATCAGCCAATAAGGATCCTTTAACCACCGGGTTGGGTCCCATCGGAGGAGTGACGTGAAGCATCTCATACTGAAAAAGAAAGAAAAGCTCGATTCCCTGACTGAAAATTAGCACAAACAAATCAAACTATTACTGTCTTGTTGTTGCCCAGCAAATGCTCCGATAGTTAGTAAGTTAAGCTTCAGACAAGTAAGCCTTATCTGAGCCAGAATGACCCATAGGCTCCTGCCCTATCTCCGAATTATGTAGTGAGGCAGCTTGATGTACCAGTTCACCCCCTGGACATGATGCTAGTCTATCTCCTGTTTCTGTAGTGCGAGTCAGCTTGATGTACCAGTATACCCCCTGGACAGGACGCTAGTCTATCACAGGGCCTTACCCCCAATCTATCTCCTTAATGTTGAGTGCCAAACAGAGGGACATCAGGTACCATTTTTTACAGTCTTTGGTATGATTCAACAAGGGATCGAACTCCCAATCATCTTATCTTAGGGGAGAAACACCAACCACAAGACCACTGAGATAGTGAATGCTACAATAACTATGAATGCTACAATAACTATGAATGCTACAATAACTATGACTACATCTGCATACTACGTTACTTAGCATCAGTTTTCTATGTCAACTTAAATAATATGTTAGAAATCTGTGAACAAACCCCTCGGCTACATTCTGTGTTTTCGATTAGCAAATTACCTCAAACACTTTGGTTTCTCCAGGGTTGTCGAGGTTTTCAAACACAGCTTCCTGCTTGTCGGCCCGGACCTCGATGAGATTTTGTCTGAGATTCACCTGGATGTCGCGACTCTTCACAATCTCCCACAATGCATCTGCATATTTCTTGACCCCAAAGAGCACTGGCAGTGATGTGTTGTACACAACGTTGGCCTTAGCCCTTTTTCCTGTCTTCGAGAGGGATCAGATCAGAATAAACCTGTTATAATATTGAGGAAGGGTATGACACAGATGAGAGCTGGGTTATGTTCATTAGGTACCAGTAAGAAATACACAATTTCAAAACGTTTTGCTACGGTGTGTGTAACAGTATAACTTTAGACCGTCCCCTCGCCCATACCCGGGCGCGAACCATGGACCCTCTGCACACATCAACAACTGACACCCACGAAGCATCGTTACCGATCGCTCCACAAAAGCCGCGGCCCTTGAAGAGCCAGGGGAACTACTACTTCAAGGTCTCAGAGCAAGTGACGTCACCGATTGAAACGCTATTTAGCGCGCACCGCTAACTAAACTAGCTGTTTCACATCCGTTACATGTGCACTAATGAACAGAAGTCAACCCAGATACAAAAATGTAGATTCAGAATACCTTTTTACAACAGTTTATCTGATGCATTTTATATCGAAATACCTTCCTGAGATAAGCATCGGTCAGGTACATGATCTTCTGTGGTGCTCCTGCACACTTCACCGGAGTGTTGGGGAAAGAGAATACAGCATTTCCCTCCTTGAAGTTCTGCAGTGCACTCCAAGTCTTCTCCACAGTTTGTACGGAATAGTTTGAACCAATCTTAAATTTGACCCAATCTTCAATCTCAGGCAGACCCTTGATCTAGAGAGTGATTGTGAGAGACAAAAATAGATGATCATTGGCAGAGACTGACTCATACAATAAAAGGACTTATGTTAAAGGCCCAGTGCAGTAAAAAACGTGATTTACTTGTATTTTTATATATATATATATATATATATATATATATATATACACACACACACTAAGGTTGGAATAATACTGTGAAATTATTTTTTTTTATAAATGATAATGCCCTTTTAGTGTCAGAGCTGTTTGAAAAGGCCACCTGAAATTTCTGCCTGTTTTGGTAGAATGGAGTTTTGGCCTACTTGGTGACATCACCAGGCAATACATTAGTTAATAGACCAATAAGAGAGTTCCAAACCTCCCCACTCAGACAGTCTGCTAAGAAGCTATTTTTGTTTATTTTTGACCATTTTAATTGAAAACAATTCACAGTAAAGTTATTTCATTGTTCCCCAGAAATGATTCGCTATTGAGATAAACATGTCTGCATTAGACCTTTGAAACAATATTGAGGGAGTGGTGAAAGGCATAAAATAAACAATATGGTGCTTATTACCTTTTCATAGTGTAGCTGTAAACCTAAAGCCACTATCAGATATTGGTAGGAGATCTGTTACAGGGAAGACAATACAAGTTACAGTCAGTTGTAAGGTAAAATGATCGTAGGCCTACTTCCTTGTTATTAACAAACATACACTGAGCATACAAAACAATGAAGAACTTTGCTCTTTCCGTGATTTAGACTGACCAGGTGAAAGCTATGATCCCACATTGATGTCACTTGTTAAATCCATTTCAAATCAGTGTAGATGAAGGGAAGGAGACAGGTTAAATAAGTTTTTTTTTTAAGCCTTGAGACATGGATTGTGTGTCTGAGCCATTTAGAGGGTGAGTAGGAAAAAAAAAAACAATGTTCCCTCAAAACATTGTCAGTACGGACCGCATTTCAGGTCTGCTGAGGGCAAACTTGAATGTTGTGAAAATTCTGTGCAACTTCCAGAGCGGGTGGGTTTACTGTCAACACTGATGCTACACCTGCTTTAAGTTCTAGTTTTACTGTCAACACTGATGCTGTACCTGCTTCATATTACAGTTTTACTGTGAACACTGAGGCTGTACCTGCTTTAGGTTACAGTTTTACTGTGAAGACTGAGGCTGTAGCCGCTTTAGGTTACAGTTTTAACAGTGGCCAAGTAGGCTACAGTGGCTATTTTATCATAATCTAGGCCTACCAGAATGGCCTACCATTTTTTTTAAATTGAGAAAATGCATCCCATAACATTTTAACATGGAAAAAGTTGTGCCATCATTGAGCCTACAGTAGAATGTCAATGTGTGGTGTTCAATGTAGGCCGACATTCCATGAGACTTTTATTCTGAAAAAACATCAACCTGTTTCTCCACTTGCCCTTCAGACCAGGTGACTGAAAATGTTGTTTGATGCAAGAAAACCACTTTACAAAATAAAATGCATCATTATTCCGATCCCACTATTACAGAGAATCAGACAAATTATGCTTCCATCTGCCTATTCACTACTTAGCTTACTCAATCTAGTCTCAAAATACAACACTGCCCCTTTAAGACAAAAAAAAGCATGTTACCTGACTCGCTTTTCAAAGATGTCTAGAAATGTACACGTTTTGTGCTCAATTGCCACAGTAAAAGGGAAACGTTGATAGTTTTAACTAACAGGGAAAAACTCTAGATAGTTGAGTTCAATCTCGTGCTTCTCTACATGGGCCAATGATTCTCCTGGGCGGCAGTCCCGGGGCGAGCGTGCAGTTTAGAGGGAACATGAGGTGGAACTCACTGTTAGGAAGGCGTTCCTAATGTTTGGTATACTCAGTGTAAAGGACATGTAAAGCTGAATGATTTCATTGTCATTTGTCCAGTTGCATATCAAGAGGATCTATATTGCAGGCCTCTCCAGGGTTGGAGAGCCCTGGTGTAAACCTACAGGAGGGTTCTTCTCCAAGAACAGAGTTATAGAGCCCTGGTGTAAACCTACAGGAGGGTTCTTCTCCAGGAACAGAGTTATAGAGCCCTGGTGTAAACCTACAGGAGGGTAGCTCTCCGGGAACAGGGTTGGAGAGCCCTGGTGTAAACCTACAGGAGGGTAGCTCTCCGGAAACAGGGTTGGAGAGCCCTGGTGTAAACCTACAGGAGGGTAGCTCCCCTGGGAACAGGGTTGGAGGTCCCTGGTGTAAACCTACAGGAGGGTAGCTCTCTGGGAACAGGGTTGGAGAGCCCTGGTGTAAACCTACAGGAGGGTAGCTCTCCGGGAACAGGGTTGGAGAGCCCTGGTGTAAACCTACAGGAGGGTAGCTCTCCGGAAACAGGGTTGGAGAGCCCTGGTGTAAACCTACAGGAGGGTAGCTCTCCGGAAACAGGGTTGGAGAGCCCTGGTGTAAACCTACAGGAGGGTAGCTCTCCGGAAACAGGGTTGGAGAGCCCTGGTGTAAACCTACAGGAGGGTAGCTCTCCGGAAACAGGGTTGGAGAGCCCTGGTGTAAACCTACAGGAGGGTAGCTCTCCGGAAACAGGGTTGGAGAGCCCTGGTGTAAACCTACAGGAGGGTAGCTCTCCGGGAACAGGGTTGGAGAGCCCTGGTGTAAACCTACAGGAGGGTAGCTCTCCGGAAACAGGGTTGGAGAGCCCTGGTGTAAACCTACAGGAGGGTAGCTCTCCGGAAACAGGGTTGGAGAGCCCTGGTGTAAACCTACAGGAGGGTAGCTCTCCGGAAACAGGGTTGGAGACCCCTGGTGTAAACCTACAGGAGGGTAGCTCTCCGGAAACAGGGTTGGAGAGCCCTGGTGTAAACCTACAGGAGGGTAGCTCTCCGGAAACAGGGTTGGAGAGCCCTGGTCTACAGCCTTTTATCTCTTAAGTGTTATGGCTTTTTTTGTTTGTTTTTTCCAGATTAGCATTTTGCCTCCAGCACCTTCACTAATCGGTTTTGCTGTGTGTGGTAGATTCAGCCTATTATCCGCAGGAAGGATGAGCAACACAGATTATGACAACACTTGACTGACCTTTGCCTTCGGATGGAGACCAAAGCCCTATAATTACATTTTTTTTAACTTCAATCAATGTGTATTAAATCAAATAAACGATATGGAAAGTAAACAGCCCTACCTACCTCCATGCCATTTCCTGTGCGCACAGTGTTTGCGTCTGGGTTGATCTCCTGAACCTTGGATCTAACCCACTTGACACCAGACGGCACAACACTGGCGGTAGGTCGACCGGAAGAGGCCACACCTTTAGCCCCAGCGCCAACCAATGTCCAGATGGGCTGATAGTAGTGCATCTACGGGAATAATGTTGCTTATTATAAACTGGTTGGTTCGAGCCCTGAATGCTGATTGGCTGACAGTCGTGGTATATCAGACCGTATACCACGGGTATGACAAAACATTGATTTTTACTGCTCTAATTACATTGGTAACAAGTTTATAATATCATTAAGGCACCTTGGGGGTTTGTGATATGGCCAATATACCACTGCTAAGGGCTGTATCCAGGCACTCCGCCTAATGTTTAAATATATACTCTTGTGCACAAGACTACATGTTCCACATCCAAAATGGCCCCCTATTCCTTATATAATGCACTACGGGCCCCTGGTCAAGTAGTGGACTGTTTAGGAATAGGGGGCCATTTGAGACCCACCCACTGTCTTTAATACCTCACTGGGTTCCACTATGGCCACGTTCTCCGCCCCTAGCTTCCTCTTCATCCGAGCACTCATTGTGATGCCACCACTTCCTCCTCCCAGCACTAGGACCTTGTAATGCTCTTTGGAGGAGGAGGCATGGCTGCTGCTGCTGGTGGTGGTGTGGAGATGACAGATGCCAATAGCAGCAGTCCTATGGCACTGCCTCCACAGGGCTCGCTGCTGATGCACCACTCGGACTGTAGCCATGTTTTCCTTTCTGGAATGGATTCAAAGTCAGGATTCAGTTCCAGTGATGACATAGGGCCTAGTGACTGACAGATTAACAGGAAGTGATTCCATAGGGCCTAGTGACTGACAGATTATTGACAGGAAGTGATTCCATAGGGCCTAGTGACTGACAGATTATTGCCAGGAAGTGATTCCATAGGGCCTAGTGACTGACAGATTATTGCCAGGAAGTGAATACATGGGGCCAGTAATTGACAGATTATTGACAGGAAGTGAATACATAGGGCATAGGTCGAGTGACTGACAGATTATTGACAGGCAGTATAGTCAAAGGAAAAAACAGCAGAAGGTGCATGTGGGCAAGCATAAAACCCCCACTTACAATTATCAGGTTATTGAGGCTACTGGTTATATTTGTCTTATGTGTAGGGGTAACCGTTCTATCAATCGGACTTCTGTAACCTAGCTAGTTCAGGTTAGCCTAGTGGTTAGAGCGTTGGACTAGTAACCGAGAGTTTGCAAGATGGAATCCCCGAGCCGACAAGGTAAAAATCTGACGTTCTGCATCTGAACAAGACAATTAACCCACTGTTCCTAGGCCCTCATTGAAAATAAGAATTTGTTCTTAACTGACTTGACTAGTTAAATAAAGGTAAAAATATATTTAAAAAAATAAATGACAACCCACATACTAAATATGCATATTTCATAGCCCCCGTGTCAAAAGATAATAACAACATTGATCAAAGTGATTTGAAGTCTATGCAGAGCAGCCAATTCACATCACTCTACCAAGACCTCTACTAGCTTGGGTTAAATGCAGAAGACACATTTCAGTTAAATATATTCCGTTGGACAACTGACTAGCTTTTCCCCCTTTCCCTTTCAATGCAACTTATTCTGGGAGTCTGTCGGGACATTGGGCCGGGACCACTCTAAACACTAGTCAACAGTTAAATGGTGAATGATAGGATCTCTGATGATCCCATAGACTGTGAAACATTTGGACGATGTCATCGGTGACGTCACCCCATGGGTTTCATATGAGGATGCTCAGTGGCGTATTTGATGATCAGGAAGTGTGATTTCAGTGTGTCGAAATCTTGCGACATGGAGTTTTTTTTTTTGGAAACATTGCATGCGTAGTTTGAGCTACTCTAGGGAATTATGTTGCAGGTTAGCTCAGTGCTGTCCTTATGGTTCTCAAATTGAAGGCAGACAGAGGTACTGCAGGTGCAGGCTGCCATTAGCAACTAAATTGTCCTCATTACTTCGTCTGTATGTTCATTTTATCTTTATTTTACTAGGCAAGTCATTTGATTGAAATGCCCTCAATAATCTGACATCCCAGTTAAGGATACAATGACTTATCTGGGAATAGCAATAACTAAGAAACAACAGCTAGATGTTTTCTGAACTGTAACCCTATCATAGAGAGAACTCAAAATAAATGTAACCCAGCTAGCAATGAGGAATCAGCCCAGCTCCACTGCGCTAGCTGGGAATCATTGGTTACAAGGGATGCATCTCTTTGGTTACTCGCTTTCTCAGAAGTTTATTTTTAACTAATAACATTACATTGGTTTCCTAAAAATAAATACAAAAGTGCTACCCTACTAAACATGAACTTAAAACGTTTTTTAAAGACATTGATGTTTATTGTAGCTTCTGTAATGAACAACCGGACTGTTTTACATGTATTTTATACCCGGAAGTTGTGGAAAGATATGTAGATGTTTTTAGATTATATACATGCATATTTTTCCCTTCTAGTTGAAAATGTTATATATATATTTTTTTTTACAAGGTATAGCAAAGGCTATGCGACGCCTTCTTAATCAAAATCATTGTTATTTTAGCTCAATTCCAAATTCGTAAATGTAAGAGTTGAAAACCTCTATTTGAGAATGAAATTAAACATTTTCTTCTCAGAACATAAAAAGCTTGTACTTTTTACAAAGTGTTTATTTAAATATATTGTATGTATTCCATGACTGTTCTTTGTAATGTTTGTATAAATATATTTTGAATTTCTTAAAAATACATTGGGCTGGGACTGAGTCGAGGCCCAATGTCCCAACAGACTCCCAGAACGAGTTGCGTCGAAGCTAGAAACCTACCTTATTTAAGAAGAACGTTGCGAAAACGGGATATGAACTTTGCAGGCTGGCGATCTATGACTGGCTACTCAGACGCCTTGCTCTGGTCAAACTTACTGTCGATCTACCTTCAGTCTTAAACACACCTCGAGAGCGTGTCACCGATTGCGTAGTGAGCCACTACATACAGTAAGTACAAATTGGCCTCGTTTCACAAAACCCAGACGACATGACGCTTGAAAAAAACATTCCGCCCACAATAAAGACATGCACGACTGCTAGATCAAACCTCTTCAAACGGAAGCTGTGCAGAAACATGAGTTGTAAACATAAATGACTGCGTAAGCTCATCGACCTCGTCAGCTGCTGAGTGCATTACTCGAAATGTCCATATGATGGCACCATTGTCAAAAGAAATGCCTGGCAATGGGTCACTGCCAATGATGAACAGCATATAAACCCTTAAGGTCCTTGTGTAATGTGATATTGTACCCTCTAGCCCAATTGTCCATTGTATATGATTTATATACTTGTGTTCCCACATGTACTTCCTGTATTGATTTGTTGTTAATAAAAAAATATTAAAAAAAACACTGGATTGCAGTTGCTATCTATTGGCCATTGAGAGACGGTTTGGAAGGCTTTGATGCCACCGTTCGGCCATATTGGCAGTCCTCCATAGGAATGAATGGAATTCTACAGTATTTCAATTAAATGTTTCAAGGACAAAATGACATGTATTTAAGCATGATTTGTGTTTTAGTGGTGACATTTACATTAGTTATCTAAAAAAATAGGCGTTTAGCTAACATAATATAATTTAGAAGTATGCATTAAGGTGTCTGAAATATGATAAATGTGGCAAAAACAAATGTAGACTTTAATCATTTTTTTACAACGGGGGGGGGGGGGGGGGGGGGGAGTGCCAAGATGGAGGTTGTCACTAGCTATCACAGCCACAAAGTCCAAATGAGCTATATCGTCAAAATTCCTGAAAACAAACATTTGCTTTGAGGTTAGGCATAAGATTAGCAGTGTGGATAAGGTTAGGGTTCCGTTTAAAATCTGATTTCACAAGAGAAATTGTAGAAATAGGCGGGGTTTATGACTTTCTGGCTGTGGCAACTAGTGATGACCGAAGTTAGTATGTGTGTGTGTGTGTAATCAAATAAAATGTTATTAGTCACATGCGCCGAATACAACAGGTGGAAACCATAAGAAATAAACATTACAAATAGTTAAAGAGCAGCAGTAAAACAACAATAGCGAGATTATAAACGGGGGGTACCGGTACCGAGTCAATGTGCGGGGGCATCGGTTAGTCGAGGTAATTGAGGTAATATGTACATGTAGGTAGAGTTATTAAAGTGACTATGCATAGATAATAACAGAGAGTAGCAGCGATGTAAAAGAGGTGGGGGGGGGGGGGTGCAAATAGTCTGGGGAGCCATTTGATTAGATGTTCAGGAGTCTTATGGCTTGGGGGGATAGAAGCTGTTTAGAAGCCTCTTGGACCTTGACCAGGCACTCCGGTACCGCTTGCCGTGCGGTAGCAGAGAGAACAGTCTATGACTAGGGTAGCTGGGGTCTTTGACAATTTTTAGGGCCTTCCTCTGACACCGCCTGGGGTAGAGGTCCTGGATGACAGGCAGCTTAGCCCCAGTGATGTACTGGGCCGTACGCACTACCCTCTGAAGTGCCTTGCGGTCAGATGCCGAGCAGTTGCTGTACCAGGCAGTGATGCAACCAGTTGCAACCACTCTCGATGTTGCAGCTTTTGAGGATCTGGGGACCCATGCCAAATCTTTTAGTTTCCTGAGGTGGAATAGGCTTTGTTGTGCCCTCTTCACGACTGTCTTGGTGTGTTTGGACCATTCTAGTTTGTTGTTGATGTGGACACCAAGGAACTTGAAGCTCTCAGCCTGCTCCACTACAGCCCCGTCGATGAGAATGGGGGTGTGCTCAGTCCTCCTTTTCCTCTAGTCCACAATAATCTCCTTAGTCTTGGTTACGTTGAGGGATAGGTTGTTACTCTGGCACCACTCAGCCAGGTCTCTGACCTCCTCTCTATAGGCTGTCTCGTGGTTGTCGGTGACCAGGCCTACCACTGCTGTGTCGTCTGAAAACTTAATGATGGTGTTGGAGTCGTGCCTGGCCATGCAGTCGTGGGTGAAAGAGGGTACAGGAGGGGATTGAGCACGCACCCCTGAGGAGCTCCAGTGTTGGCAGATGTGTTGCTACCTACCCTCACCACCTGGGGGCGGCCCGTCAGGAAGTCCAGGATACAGTTGCAGAGGGAGGTGTTTAGTCCCAGGATCCTTAGCTTGGTGATGAGCTTTGAGGGTACTATGATGCTGCGGGTCTGTAGTCATTTAGGCAGGTTGCCTTCGTGTTCTTGGGCACAGGGACTATGGTGGTCTGCTTGAAGCATGTTGTTATTACAGACTCAATCAGGGACATGTTGAGTCCCGCACCTTGAAAGCGGCAGCTCTACCCTTTAGCTCAGTGCGAATGTTGCCTGTAAGCCATGGCTTCTGCTTGGGGTATGTACGTACAGTCACTGTGGGGATGACGTCCTCTATGCACTTATTGATAAAGCCAGTGACTGATGTGGTGTACTCCTCAATGTCATTGGAAGAATCCCGTAATATGTTCCAGTCTGTGATAGCAAAACTGTCCTGTAGTTTAACATCTGCTTCATCAGACCACTTTTCTATAGACCGAGTCACTGGTGCTTCCTGCTTTAATTTTTGCTTGTAAGCAGGAATCAGGAGGATAGAGTTGTGGTCGGATTTACCAAATGGAGCGTGAGGGAGAGCTTTGTACGCGTCTCTGTGTGTGGAGTACAGGTTGATCTAGAATTGTTTTCCCTTTGGTTGCACATTTAACATGTTGATAGAAATTAGGTAGAACTGATGTAAGTTTCCCTGCATTAAAGTCTCCGGCCACTAGGAGCGCCGCCTCTGGGTGAGTGGATTCCTGTTTGCTTATTTCCTTATACAGTTGACTGAGTGCGGTCTTAGTGCCAGCATCCATCCGTCTGTTGTGGTAAATAAAAAGCCACGAAAAGTAAAAAACTGAAAACTCTCTAGAGGCAAATAGCGTGGTCTGCATTTCATCACAAGATACTCTACTTCAGGCGAGCAAAATCTAGAGACTTCCTTAGATTTTGTGCACCAGCTGTTGTTTATAAATATGCACAGACCCCCCCCCCCCCTCGTCTTACTGGATGGAGTGTGCTGTTCTACCTTACCGGTGCAGCGTAGGATATTCGTGATCGTACCTAATTTATTGTCCAATGATTGCACGTTGGCGAGTAGTATTGCCGCTAAAAAGGCAGCTTTCCCACTCGCCTTCTGCGGATCCTTACGAGGCACCCCGCTCTGTGTCCTCAGTACTTGTGTCACTTCCTCTTGCAAATAACTGGGATGTTGGCCGTGTCGGGCGTTCGGGGAATGTCCTGTGCATCCTGCTTGTTGAAGAGAAAATCTTTGTCAAATATCCTTGAGATGTTGTAGGAACATCTCAAGGATGATCAATGGAAACAGGATGCACCTGAGCTTTATTTTAAGTCTCATAGCAAAGGGTCTGAATATTCATGTAAATAAGGTACTTCTGTTTTTATTTTTAATAAATTAGCAAAAATGTCTAAACCTGTTTTCGCTTTGTCATTATGGGGTGTAGATTGTTGAGGAATTGTATTTAATAAATTTTAGAATAAGGCTGTAACGTAACAAAATGTGGAAAAAGTGAAGGGTCTGAATACTTTCCGAAAATACTATATATTACCGTTACACTACATGACCAAAAGTATGTGGACACCATTTCAAATGAGTTGATTTGGCTATTTCAGCTACACCCGTCGCTAACAGGTGTATAAAATCGAGCACACAGCCATGCAATCTCCATAGACAAACATTGGCAGTAGAATGGCCCGTACTGAAGAGCTCAGTGACTTTTAATGTGGCACCGTCATAGGATGCCACCTTTCCAACCAGTCAGTTCGTCAAATTTCTGCCCTGCTAGAGCTGCCCCGGTCAGCTGTAAGTGCTGTTATCGTGAAGTGGAAATGTCTTGGCGCAACAACGGGACCCTTTACAAAGACATGCTAAACCTTGGGGATGTGGATTTATTTTGTACTCTTGTGCAGTACAACTGTTTGCAACTACCTTTAAAAGAATGTATGGATAATTGAACATACTTATATTTTTTATATTGTATTATTTGTACCAGCATTTCTTTAGAAAATACACTTTTAATGCAAATATATAGTCTCCAAAACATACATTGGTCTATTGTGCTGGGCAACGGGTTTCATACAGAGTGCTTGTGACTCCTTACTCCACTCACTCCGTTTCCTGCAATGCAATACACTGTATATGCATTGCATAATGGCTTATAGAAGGAAAAAAAAACGCATCTAGTTGCAGATGCCAGTCTACTCACTTAAATAGAATACAAATCAGATGAGTTATGACAAAACGCTAGGTCATGTTGCTACTGTAGCTTTAGGTTGACGTTTGAACAGTGGCACACATATCAGAACCATGGACAGCTGCCATTTTAGAATGGAACGTTGTCAGCCTTTCTACAAATACGTTGCCCAAAAGCATATAAATGTGATTTCATCTTTTAGTCCACAACACTGTTCCAGTAAGATCTTGGATAAAAACTTGAGAAGTGAGGGGAATTAAGGTTTGAGATGTTCACTCGGAGGGGTCTGGAGTCATCGTGCTCTTGTGCAGGGTGGTAGGTAGATTAGCAGTTAAGAGCTTTGGGCTAGTAACCGAAGGGTTGCTGTGTTCGATTCCCTAAACCGAGTAGGTGAAAAATTTGCCCATGTTTACTTGAGCAGGGCCCTGATTGCATCAAAGTACTAAAAATGTAGTTTTGACCCAAATACCAATATCAACACGAGACGCAAAAACACAATGGAAAGCTGGTTTGTCATTACATGAAGTGCTAACAGACAGGCATACCTGCTTTAGGCCTTTGTCCAGATTAAAGTACTGCTGGCCTTTTGCTCTGTCCATTCCATTGGCACCAGTGCATTACAGTGTAAATGCATTACTCTTGCCCTAATGGAGATGCCAAGTGGGCCTACAAGTAGGTGTTTAAGTTGAGAAGCAAATTGCTTCAATGTAAACGATGATGGACTGGCATATCTCATAACAACCTAGATTAACCTGATGTCTGATGTTGTCGGCCGTGCCTTGGCTTTACACATCCCTAGACCAGCCTTGACATATTCCAAAAAATTATAATCAGGTCAACCACTTGACCTTACAAATACAATATTTGCCTCTAGGACTTGGGTTTTGGGACTTGGAGAAAGGTACCACTTTCAAATTCATAGACAGAACTATGGATGCAAGGACTGACCATCCGTGATATCAAAATTATAGTTTTAACCATGTTTTTTTTTTTTTTTTTTTTTTTTTTTTTTTTTAGCTTTACAGTATTTGTTTACATTTACTTTGCTTACAAAAATGTGTAGTAAAACAAGCTTATATGTTGGGTTTTGATGGACTATCGACAGTTGAACTAAGCTCATGAAGCCTTTACTGTGTAAGTAATACTCAGTTTGCTTTATCAGGTAATTCATTTGGAGAACATCTCACCACACCCAGTGATGGTGAGGAATCAAGTTTGGTGTGACAGGAACTATCAAAGCAATTAACATACAAGTAAGACATGCACATGCTATTGATTAGATTGGTTCTTCAGGTTGGGGCAGAGATCAAAGAGTTAAAACACTACCCAGAGATGAGGGCAAACTCAGCTCTTGGTTCAGTGTTCTCCACTGGAGCCAGAGTTAAGAAGTTACACTGCTTCATTGCTGCTGTTGTCTTCTGCTCTGCTGCCTGGATGGATACTAAAGTAAAGATTCCTCAAATCAATAAGTTTTTGCTGTCCTTCATTGTCTTACAACCGTATACGTTTGGAACAATATACTCTACAAGCACTACACATTTCCATTTTGAAGTTCTGATACATTTTATGAGCACCACCAACACAGTGAACGGGAAAATTAATTGAAAAGCCAGCAACACTCTGTATTATTCAGTGCCCCATGAAATGACACCATATCTAGATTCTACAGACACTACAGACTACTCCCAACCCCACTTTTACATCAGCACAAATAATAGTTATTTTCACTATAAGCCCAATATTGTCAACATACCAGTCTGAACGTTGTATTTTCCGTATCTGATTATTTTTTAACAAAAATTCCTTCTTGCATTTGCTTATAAGCACAATACAAATTGACATTGATTAAAATGTAATATACTGTATTTTGAATGCGTTATCCACCTTGCAATGTTTTGAAATTTGGGCTTTTATTTTGAAGGGCTCCTCATTACCATAGGAAAGTGAAGCTATCGTTAGTTCTGCTAGCAGTAGTGAGAGAAACGCACAGATTCTCCAGAACTGCAGATGAGTCGACATCTTCCTCCTTCACTTTAATGATGAGGCATGGTAAAACAACAACAAAAAAACAGCTTTAATGCCATAGCAACATCAGGAAAACTGGGCAGTTGTGCTTCAAATACAGCAGTTTTGTAACATCTTTCAATTGAGCCTCTCATTCTCCTTAATTGCCGGTGTGGTGAGATAAATCGATCAGTTAGTATATGACGATACATGAGCTGCTCTGTAAACCACATCCATGTGGGAAGAGCAAGGCATGTTGCACTGGGACACGTTTTAATACAGTGAAAAAAATCATAATTTTACAATATTATGCAGATAAGACATCTTAATTATCTACAGTATGTTACACAAATAATTCTGATTCTTCCGCCACAGAGGTCATACAATAAGTTGTGTAGTGATTCATATGTTGATATGTTTTATTTATGAGAGGTATTGACATGTTGAATGCACTGAGCTGTCTGTCTAAACTACTGGCACACAGCTCGGACACCCATGCATACCCCACAAGACATGCCACAAGAGGTATCTTCACAGTCCCCAGAACAGACTATGGGAGGCACACAGTACTACATAGAGCCATGACTACATGGAACTTTATTCTACATCTAGTAACTGACGCAAGCTGTAAAATTTGATTTAAAAAAAACAAAAACATTATGGAACAGCGGGGACTGTGAAGCAACACAATCTGATTAATGATTTATTTATTTTACCTCACGTTAGTCTCATTCCAAACGTCGGAAATTGTTGGCTATCTGCACGAACTCAGTCTTGACTATGAGTCATCCATACATCAATTGTCTTAAATCGTTTATTTATTACTTACTAAGTAATTCACAGAAATGCCTAAACAAGCAGTAAATATGGTTACATGTGGTGATAGAATGTGCCCTAGTGGGCTAAACCGGCATGGTAGCTTGTTAGACAAAGGGGCAATGGGTAGTCGATTAAGAAGTCACTACAGAGTTTAAAAATTATAACAATTGAAATGCTAATCCTTACACATGAACGCTCACTCAGTCAGGAACAATTGCAATCAATATATATATTTACGCTCAGTGTGTCGTCTTGGTCGCTGGTGAAAAGTTCATTTATTTTGCAGAATTGTCCGCCTCTCTCCCTCGGTTGTGGTTAGAGGGGATTGTTCAGAGTGACAATCGTTATAGAATTAATGTTTCGGCGGTTGTCGTTCTTCTCGTTCAATGATGCCGAATTCCTAGCTGCAGACTAGTAATTAGTATCAAAGACTTGTTCTGATTCTGTCGGTATCGATAGTCTAATAGTTTTAACCACGTGGTATGGTTAAAATATTCAGCAATGGTCTACAACCTCTTCCTAATGGAGAAAAACATGGTCTGGTGATAATTTCTCAAAGTGGGCTTTTATTCAGAATGGCAGAAGAGGGCTGTCCCAGGATGTCTGACCCTAACTGGGCTCAGGGGCGGTCCAGGATGTCTGACCCTAACTGGGCTCAGGGGCGGTCCAGGAGGTCTGACCCTAACTGGGCTCAGGGGCGGTCCAGGAGGTCTGACCCTAACTGGGCTCAGGGGCGGTCCAGGATGTCTGACCCTAACTAGGCTCAGGGGCGGTCCAGGATGTCTGACCCTAACTGGCTCAGGGGCGGTCCTCTGATTTAGTTCAAATCAAAAGGGAATTGTATTTGTCTTCATTAAACAGTCCACAATCATATTACACCATTATTCAAACAGTATCATCCTCACTCATTCATCTTATACAACAATTAGATGTAAACCTCATATCTGAGGCTATTATATAAACAGCGTTATGGTAATGTGGCCACACCGTCTCTCTTGAGCTTCCCAAGTTGTGCCAAACGCACCAGTTCGTAGCTGGATTCTTCACCCATCTTTTACACTTTCTCTGGAACATGAAATTTGTTTCGTACCTCACGTTCTGTGAGGTGAAAGGATTTCCTTTGTCTCCATGAAAACTACTCTCTATAACTGTGTGTCCATGAGGCAGGGTCTTCCTTAGGAATTTACGACCTCACTCTGCCCGCAGCAGTCTGGTTGTAGAAGCAGAGAACGGGGGATGGTGCTCGATGTACTCAAAGGGGGCAACATCATGACAACATACACATGGATTTAGTACTGTAGATATGTGGTAGTGGTGGAGTAGGGGCCTGAGGGCACACAGTGTGTTGTGAAATCTGTGAATGTATTGTAATGTTTTTAAAATGGTATAAATTCCCTTCATTTTGATGGACCCCAGGAAGAGTAGCTGCTGCTTTGGCATCAGCTAATGGGGATCCATAATAAATACAAACTAGCTAGCCATTTCACACTGGTTACACACACACACCATCAGTGATGGGAAAAGTATCCAATTGTCATACCTGAGTTAAAGTAAAGATAACTTAATAGAAAATGACTCAAGTAAAAGTGAAAGTCACCCAGTAAAATACTACTTGAGTAAAAGTCAAAGTAGTTGGTTTTAAATATACTTAAGTATCAAAAGAAAATGTAATTGATCAAATATACATACAGTTGAAGTCGGAAGTTTACATACACCTTGGCCAAATACATTTAAACTCAATTTTTCAACATTCCTGACGGTTAATCCTAGTAATAAATCCCTGTCTTAGGTCAGTTAGGATCACCACTTGAGAATGTGAAATGTCAGAATAATAGTAGAGAGAATGATTTATTTCAGCGTTAATTTCTTTCATCACATTCTCAGTGGGTCAGAAGTTTACAAACACTCAATTAGTATTTGGTAGCATTGCCTATAAATTGTTTAAGGTTTGTAGGCCTCCTTGCTCGCACACGCTTTTTCAGTTCTGCCCACAAATTTTCTATAGGATTGAGGTCAGGACTCTGTGATTGTCACTCCAATACCTTGACATTGTTGTCCTTAAGCCATTTTGCCACAACTTTGGAAGTATGAATGGGGTCATTGTCCCTTTGGAAGACCCATTTGCAACCAAGGTTTAACTTCCTGACTGATGACTTGAGATGTTGCTTCAATATATCCACATAATTTTCCTGCCTCGTGATGCCATCAATTTGTGAAGTGCACCACTCCCTCCCTGTAAGGGTTCTCGTCCTCCTCTTCTGATGAGGAGTAGCGAGAAGGATCAGAGGACCAATGCGTGGCATGGTAAGTGTCCATAATGTTTATTAAACACAACCGAACACTGGAACAAAATAATAAACGTGAATAAACTACACAGTCCCGTGTGGTAACAAACACTGACACAGAAGACAAACACCCACAACTCAAAAGTGAAACCAGGCTACCTAAGTACGATTCTCAATCAGGGACAACGATTGACAGCTGCCTCTGATTGAGAACCATACTAGGCCGAACACAGAAATCCCAAATGATAGAAAAAAACGAACATAGACAACCCACCCAACTCACGCCCTGACCGTACTAAAACAAAGATATAATAACAGACCGAAGGTCAGAATGTGACACTCCTGCAGCAAATCACCCCCACAGCATGATGCTGCCACCCCCGTGCTTCACGGTTGGGATGACGTTCTTTGGCTTGCAAGCCTCACCCCTTTTCCTTCAAACATTTCTATTTTTGTGATCTTTGTACCCATGTGCAGTTGCAAACCGTAGTCTGGCTTTTTTATGGCGGTTTTAGAGCAGTGGCTTCTTCCTTGCTGAGTGGCCTTTCAGGTTATGTCGATATAGGACTCGTTTTCCTGTGGATATAGATACTTTTGTGCCTGTGTCCACCAGCATCTTCACAAGGTCCTTTGCTGTTGTTCACAATGTCTGCACTTTTCTCACCAAATACATTCATCTCTTCTTCCTGAGCGGTATGACAGCTACGTGGTCCCATGGTGTTTATAGTTGTGTACTATTGTTTGTGCAGATGAATGTGATACCTTCAGGCGTTTGGAAATTGCTCCCAAAGATGAAACAGACTTGTAGAGGTCTACAATTTCTTTCTGAGGTTTTGGCTAATTTCTTTTGATTTTCCCATGATGTCAAGCAAAGAGGCACTGAGTTTGAAGGTAGGCCTTGAAATACATCCACAGGTACGCCTCCAATTGACTCAAATGATGTCAATTAGCCTATCAGAAGCTTCTAAAGCCATGACATCAGTTTCTGGAATGTTCCAAGCTGTTAAAAGGCACAGTCAACTTAGTGTATGTAAACTTCTGACCCACTGGAATTGTGATACAGTGAATTATACGTGAAATCATCTGTCTGTAAACAATAGTTGGAAAAATGACTTGTCATGCACACAGCAGATGTCCTAACTGACTTGCCAAAACTATAGTTTGTTAACAAGAAATTTGTGGAGTGGTTGAAAAATTAGTTTTAATGACTAACCTAAGTGTATGTCAACTTCCGACTTCAACTGTAAGTATCAAAATTAAAAGTATACATAATTTTTTATTGATTTGATTTTAATCCCTTTCACCCCACAGATAAAGTAATAACCTGTTAAAATATTTTATAAAGGTTTAAGATAAATGATTAAATAATTCTACCTGGAAACTTAACCATTAGGATTAGAGGTTATGTAGCATGGATAAGGAGTAATTAAAAATAATAAACCTAGTTGGACCTGGGAAGAGAGGAATGTACTGTATGTGTGTGCCGAAAGAAAACAAAGAGGATCCTTAACCTATGTTTGAACCGACCTGGCTATAACTCTGGGGAGATAAGATAGGACAGGGAGAGCCCCTCCAGGTTTCCCGTATCTGGGGGGGGACTGGAACTGTCAGCTGGGTAGTGATCAACTGTGGTGAGACTTCATGAGAAAAAGAGAGAATCCAAATGTTAGTGTGTATGTATGTGCGTAGGTTAAGAAAATGTTATAAAAGTAACGTCTTTGTATATGCACAGGAGAGCTCTCGCAAATAAACTTGGATTTGACCAATTGTGAGCTGGGAAATCTGTCTGTTTCATTTAAACCAGAACTTTACACACTCTGGGTTTGCAGACAGATTAAAATAATTGAAATTTAAGAACATTGATTACAAAATTCTATATCATAACCAGAGTCTACATGACTCACCCGAATCCCTTTCACTCCACAGAGAAAGTAAATAATACCAATGAGATTTGTCTCTGTCTTTCTCAATGACTTCTGAAGACTGTGTGAAAATACAATGTTGTTATTCAGACAGGGCTGTCTCCAGGTAAACATTTAGATTGGTGATCCTATGCAGTCGCCAATGCATCTAGGGCAGCAATTCAAGACGGATTCAAGAAGATGCTTACATGCAGATTATAGGTGAATTGCACGGGCATAAAAATGCATGGAGGAAGGATTGTGTGGTGATTCACCGTCAGCTCTTACTTGTATTTAGGTTCTGATGTTGACCAGGTGGATTTTCTTGGAATCATTGACAGCAGACAGCAGCCAAGACTACTCTGCTCAATTGCCATTGGGAGCACAGCATAACCACAGTAGTCAATGTGTTCTCCTAGCAGTAATGAATGAAGACAATGCTTGACATACAGTCACGGTTTATAGCCCTTATAAAGGATAACACTGATTAATGTTTTACTGTACATCAAGTTTCAAGTTAATGTCACAGTGAAATGCCTGCTGCTTATAGTAGCATCTATACATATAAACTTTGTTTACATACCTATTAGATTGACTCTTCCAGGAGCTCGTGCTTAAAAGAGGAGATTCACCATACTTTTCATACTTTTTCTAAAAGGCATCTTTCAGATTTTGTAACCTAGGAATACAACACAATCGGGAAAATGAATGCACAATTCAGGGAGTGAGTTGAGTACAAAACTGTCTTACTGTTGCTTACTATACATATATAATACATGCATTGATAGTTTTAGCAACTGTAATGACCAATATAGTATTTAGACAATTATCACAATCATAACTCACCTTTCATTTGCACTTTTCAGAATCTTTGTCTTTGGCGAGTGCGCTGCCATTTTTTCAAACCAAATACCGGTTCCAACCGGTTGTTTTTAGACTATTGGTAAATCACCAAATCTAGCCTAGGTAGCCTACTATACTGAAGATAAAGATTGAAACGCACCAATACTAAACTCAGCAAAAAAAAATAAACGTCCTCTCACTGTCAACTGAGTTTATTTTCAGCAAACTTAACATGTGTAAATATTTGTGTGAACATAACAAGATTCAACAACTGACATAAACTGAACAAGTTCCACAGACATGGAATAATGTGTCCCTGAACAAAGGGTGGGGGGGGGGGGGGGGGGGGTCAAAATCAAAAGTTAGTCAGTATCTGGTGTGGCCACCAGCTGCATTAAGTACTGCAGTGCATCTCCTCCTCATGGATTGCACCAGATTTGCCAGTTCTTGCTGTGAGATGTTACCCAACTCTTCCACCAAGGTACCTGCAAAGTTCCCAGGCATTTCTGGGGGGGAATGACCCTAGCCCTCACCCTCTGATCCAACAGGTCCCAGACGTGCTCAATGGGATTGAGATCCGGACTCTTCGCTGGCCATGGCAGAACACTGACATTCCTGTCTTGTAGGAAATCACGCACAGAACGAGCATTATGGCTGGTGGCATTGTCATGCTGGAGGGTCATGTCAGGATGAGCCTGCAAGAAGGGTACCACATGAAGGAGGAGGATGTCTTCCTTGTAACGCACAGCATTGAGATTGCCTACAATGACAACAAGCTCAGTCCGATGATGCTGTGACACACTGCCCCAGACCATGACGGGCCCTCCACCTCCAAACCGATACCACTCCAGAGTACAGGCCTCGGTGTAACGCTCATTCCTTCGACGATAAACGCGAATCCGATCATCACCCCTGTGGAGACAAAACCGCGTCTCATCAGTGAAGAGCACTTTTTGCCAGTCCTGTCTGGTCCAGCGACGGTGGGTTTGTGCCCATAGGCAACGTTGTTGCCGGTGATGTCTGGTGAGGACCTGCCTTCCAACAACCCTACAAGCCCTCAGTCCAGCCTCTCTCAGCCTATTATGTACAGTCTGAGCACTGATGGAGGGATTGTGCGTTGCTGTTGTTGCCATCCTGTGCCTGTCCATGCTGTACCTGTCCATCCTGTACCAGGTGTGATGTTCGGATGTACCAATCCTGTGCAGGTGTTGTTACACGTGGTCTGCCACTGTGAGGATGATCAGCTGTCCGTCCTGTCTCCCTGTAGCGCTGTCTTAGGCGTCTCACAGTAATGGACATTGCAATGTATTTCCCTGGCCAAATCTGCAATTCTCATCTGCAGCCTAAGGCACGTTCACGCAGATGAGCAGAGACCCTGGGCATCTTTCTTTTGGTGTTTTTCAGAGTCAGTAGAAAGGCCTCTTTAGTGTCGTAAGTTTTCATAACTGTGACCTTAATTGCCTCCCGTCTGTAAGCTGTTCGTTCCACAGGTGCGTGTTCTTTAATTGTTTATGGTTCATTGAACAAGCATGGGAAACAGTGTTTAAACCCATTACAATGACGATCTGTGAAGTTATTTGGATTTGTACGATTTATCTTTGAAAGACAGGGTCCTGAAAAAGCGGACGTTTCTTTTTTTTGCTGTGTTTATCTGACTTATATACACGGGTCCTGGATATTTTTTGTACTGCTGATCTACGACCAGCTCTTCCTACCAAAACCAAAACCACAACCTCAAACACTTTCAGTTAAACAAAAAACTATTGCTTGACCAGGTGTTAACATATATTAGCCATCTATAATTTAGCCCAAACAACTACCTCTTCCCCTAATGTATTTATTTATTTTGCTCCTTTGCACCCCATTATTTATATTTCTACTTTGCACATTCTTCCACTACAAATCTACCATTCCAGTGTTTAACTTGCTATATTGTATTTACTTTGCCACCATGGCCTTGTTTTTGCTTTTACCTCCCTTATCTCACCTCATTTGCTCACATCGTATATAGACTTGTTTCTACTGTATTATTGACTGTATGTTTGTTTTACTTCATGTGTAACTCTGTGTCGTTGTATGTGTCGAACTGCTTTGCTTTATCTTGGCCAGGTCGCAATTGTAAATGAGAACTTGTTCTCAACTTGTCTACCTGGTTAAATAAATGTGAAAAAAAAATTAAAAAAATTATAATAAAAATAAAAATCATTGTAACGAAACGCAACAATACGGAAGAGTATATAGAGGGGGAAAAAATGGTTCCAGTTCATAGGAATCACGATTCACGCTGCGCAGAAAGGCATATCGGTGGCGGATAAGGTTGGAGCTGGAACAAACTGCGACTCTCTGCTGCCCACCGCTGGACAGTATGATCCTCCCAGCAATGCTCCCTACTTCTCTCCACACTCCTATTAAAAGAGTCATTCCAGCGATACACCTACGCTTGTACCATTAGCAAGTTTGCTGTCGAGTAAGCTTCGTAGTCAAGATGTCTGATATGGAAGATGACTTCATGTGCGACGATGAAGAGGATTATGATCTGGTAAACTCCTCCGAAGTAAATATATATGGATATTGTAGCTGATTACCATATACAACGTATTTAGCTAGCTAGATAACCAGCGTAAACATTCCACTTCGCTAACTTTAGCTAGCTACCGTATTACTCTCAGCTACGTTACTGTAGCTGTTATTGGTGCTCGTATCATTGACAGCTCAATTGCCTAGTTAGTTAGCTAGCTTTGTCTTGTAATGATTTGTTCACATACTGCTGCTATACCGTTTGCACCGTTATATGATCCAGCTGTTTGCTTTACAAATCACCGTAGCAAAAACAACACACATCATCACGAGCTAGCTAGCTGGCTAGCTGAATGTCAACACAACCAGTGGGTGTTGATCTTGTAAACTGCATTGATGACGAATTGTGTGATTTCAGGAGTACTCAGAGGACAGCAACTCTGAGCCCAATGTTGATTTAGAGAATCAATACTACAATTCAAAGGCCCTGAAGGAGGATGACCCCAAAGCAGCTCTCATCAGCTTCCAGAAGGTTAGTTATCACACACACACACACACATACACACATACACGCCGTGTCAATGGCTGTCCATTTATTAAATGCGTCTTTCTGAACCCCAGGTCTTGGAGCTAGAGGGCGAGAAAGGAGAATGGGGGTTCAAAGCTCTCAAACAGATGATTAAGATGAATTTCAAACTGGTAAGCATTAGACATTAGTCTCACAAGTCTCCAAAAAAATGGTCTCTGAAATATTACATGTAGGCTACCAACAACTATTGTCTGACAGGCATTTCTGTAGGAGTAGCCTAGGTATTCATAAATATGAACAGCCTACCTTATGCGACATCTCTGATCAAATGTGATAATATTTTGTAAAGAAATGCCATGTTATGGGAGCATAAAAATTGTATTTTGAATTACATTTATTTAATTTGTACCCCCCCCACACCCCACCCCAGACGAATTTCCCTGAAATGATGAACAGGTACAAGCAGCTGTTGACATACATTCGGAGTGCAGTTACACGAAACTATTCAGAGAAATCCATCAACTCCATCCTGGATTACATCTCTACGTCTAAGCAGGTATTGCTTGCCGCGTCAAATGATCAATCAATCAACAATGTTGATTCTGTGTACATCTGAGCTGTACAATTTTGGAAAAAACAGTCCAAACAAAACTGAATGTTTGAAGAGGAGGCAAATACTTTTACATTTCTTTTTAAGATGGACTTGCTGCAAGAGTTTTATGAAACCACATTGGACGCATTAAAGGATGCCAAAAATGACAGGCTTTGGTTTAAAACCAACACTAAGGTATGATTCATTTTAAAGATAAAAAAAATATATATATAAAACTTTACATGTGTCCTTAATTCCATCCACAATATCATAATTAACATTTTATACAACACAAAAACATATGTGGCGAGTGGCGTATAATTTATATGGAGACACTGACTTTGATACTTGTGTGATTTGATTTCCTCCTCGGTTTGTCCTGTCTGTTGTTTAGCTTGGGAAGTTGTACCTGGAGAGAGAAGAGTATGGTAAGCTTCAGAAGATCCTGAGGCAGTTGCACCAGTCCTGTCAGGTGAAGAAACACTCCTCATCAATGCAATCAGAGGTTTTCACAGAGGTTTTACCACCAAATCTAATTCAGCATTATAACATCATAATGAAAAACATACTTGTGTGTCAGTAGATTGGAACTGTATTGTATCATTGTAGCCTGGTCCGAGTTCTGTTTGCGCTGTATAGACAGCTTCTATAGCTGTTGTCATGACCACAGAAGGCAAGACAGCACAAACAGATCTGGGGCCGGGCTAGTATGGCTGTGGAACCATTGTGGAAATCTAGAATTTCCTGTTCCTCCTGAAGTGTCTGTGGAATTATATCTCTAGTATTTGTTCTGTCTAGGTGTATAGATGGATGATTAGTGTTTGTCCCATGTTCTGTCTTGGTGTATAGACGGATGATTAGTATTTGTCCCATGTTCTGTCTAGGTGATTAGTGTTTGTCCCATGTTCTGTTTTGGTCTATAGACGGATGATTTAGTATTTGTCCCATGTTCTGTCTTGGTGTATAGACGGATGATTAGTATTTGTCCCATGTTCTGTCTTGGTGTATAGACGGATGATTAGTATTTGTCCCATGTTCTGTCTTGGTGTATAGACGGATGATTAGTATTTGTCCCATGTTCTGTCTTGGTGATTAGTATTTGTCACATGTTCTGCCTTGGTGTATAGACGGATGACGGTGAGGATGACCTGAAGAAAGGCACCCAGCTCTTGGAGATCTATGCTCTGGAGATCCAGATGTATACGGCCCAGAAGAACAACAAGAAGCTGAAGGCGCTGTATGAACAGTCTCTACACATCAAGTCTGCCATCCCTCACCCTCTCATCATGGGAGTCATCAGAGGTAGACACATCTCTACCTACACCTTAACTATATATCCACTTCTATACCTACACCGTAACTATATAACTATATAACCACATCTCTACCTACACCTTAACTATTAACTATATATCCACGTCTCTACCTACACCTTAACTATATAACCACGTCTACCTACACCTTAACTATATAACCACGTCTTTACCTACACCTTAACTGTGTTACTCCGAGTGGTGCAGCGGTCTAAGTGGGAGTCCCATAGGGCGGCACACAATTGGCCCAGCATCGTCCGGGTTAGGGGAGGGTTTGGCCGGGGTAGGGCCGTCATTGTAAAATAATAATTTGTTTTTAATTGACTTGCCTAGTTTAAATAAATAAATAAATAAATAGCTTTATAACCTAGACACACATTCATTGGCTCTTTGTCAAGGTTTTTTCCCTTTTTCTTGCGTTCTTGCTTCTTTCTCAAAACGCATTGGAGGAGAAGACCCAAGGTCCCTCCCCTCTGACCGAGTCCTCTAATGTATTTTTTTTAGGTAGGAGTCATGTACAGACGATCCTTTTTCAGGACCATGGAGGATTTTCTTAGGAAATTATTCCTGACCGTGTTTGGTCTCTCTCGTGTTTTTGTTTTCTCCAGAGTGTGGAGGGAAAATGCATTTGCGAGAAGGGGAGTTTGAGAAGGCTCACACAGACTTCTTCGAGGCGTTTAAGAACTACGATGAATCAGGAAGTCCTCGCCGGACCACCTGTCTGAAGTACCTGGTGTTGGCCAACATGCTGATGAAGTCTGGAATCAACCCGTTCGACTCACAGGAGGTATGAAAGGTCTCATTTGTGATAAGAGATGAATCTCTCTTATTGGATTGTTTCTCAGACCCAGATTTAAAACGGAGGGCCCTGACACAATATTAGAACCTGCGAATTAAGTAAATGAATTCATATTTTAGTGATCATGGTGATGTGTGTGTTGTATTGGTGCATCTTTTCATAATGTTTGAGTGTCTTTACTCAAACTGACATTTGTTTCTCTTAGGCTAAACCCTATAAAAATGATCCAGACATTCTTGCAATGACAAACTTGGTCAGGTAAGACTGCATCTCATTCACTATTACAATCTAACCTTTCCTGGATAAGTTTGGCTTTGGCTGTTTGTCTACACACGGTTTGTCAACACATTGTTTGTCAACATTATGCTGTATGAACACGGTCTGATTACTGAATGGAAACCAATGTTCTATTCTACTCCCCCTCTAGTTCCTACCAGAACAATGACATCACAGAGTTTGAGAAGATCCTGAAGACCAATCACAGTAACATAATGGATGATCCGTTCATAAGGGAACACATAGAAGGTATGATGGTCTAGACGTCACTTTCAGACTGATATATTTGGTTGATGTTACTTCATCACAACAAAAAAACAACAACAACATATTAGTAAGTAGTAACATGTTTATATAAGCAAGTTAAAAATCCTTATGCCTGGCTGGCATGTAAAGTATCACTGAAAATTCCTTCTATATAATCATTTATTTCCTTGTCTTTCAGAGTTATTACGAAACATAAGAACACAAGTGCTCGTCAAATTAATTAAGCCTTACACGAGAATACACATACCTTTTATTTCCAAGGTAAGATCACTACAAAGATCTGTCTCTGGCATGTTTTGTTGTTGTTGTTGAAAAAGCAAATATTTTCTCTAAATTTGAAGGTCATTATAAAAATGTTGTCTCTTTTCAGGAATTGAACATTGATGTCTGCGACGTGGAAAGCCTTCTTGTTCAGTGCATTCTAGACAGGTAAATTGCATGTCGTTACATCATTGTGGCTTAGCGGTCTAAAGGCACTGCATCTCAGTGCTAGAGGCGTCACTACAGACCCTGGTTCAATTCCAGACTGTATCACATCCGGGCCGTCATTGGGAGTCCCATAGGGTGGCCCACAATTGGCTCAGCGTCGTTAGGGCTTGTCCGGGGTAGGCCGTCATTGTAAATAACAATTTGTTCTTAACTAGCTTAAATAAAGGTTGAATAAAACAACAATGCACCACAGTTTTGTGAGTTTACCATCATTGACCTTCTATTGAACTTTTCTTCCTCTACCTGTCAGCACGATCAACGGCCGCATCGACCAAGTCAACCAACTGTTGGAGCTGGATCACCAGAAGAGGAATGGAGCCCGATACATGGCTTTAGATAAATGGACGAATCAGCTGAATACTCTCAACCAGGCCATCGTCAGCAAACTGGCCTAATCAGAGTAGTCAGTAGTGTAATTGAAAAGTTAACAATTCGATGGTGTGGGTATTTCAACTTGAAGGAACTCGTTAACCCAATTCATCTCGGGTTACAGTAGCAGTAGGCTACATTCATTATTGTCATCTGTAGGATTGATGATGTTCAAGCTTCCAATGGCAAATGTACTGTCACTTATTATGTGACTGATCATTTAAGATGGAGATCAGAGGTGCCAGTTGCCAGCTTGTGTTTCATGGCCTTGGGCCAGTTTCCTGGGCACAGATAAATCCTAGTCCTGGATTTAGAAGCATGCTCAATGAGAATGCTTTTTAGGGTTTAGGTGTTGGACTCTGCGTAATCTGTGTCTGGGAACTCGGACCGTGTGGCCTAAAACCAACCGACTTATATTAGAAAACGATGGCCATTGTACAGATAGAGGATTGTAAAATCCCACTTATGTACATTTCTTATAGGGAAAGGACATGTCTGTTCTCCCACTATATTACCGCCTTCCACGGAAATGTGAAAACACCAAATTATGTATAATATTATTGTTGAGCATGTCAAAATCAGCATGCCCTTTTCTGTAAAATAGCCAGTGCTCTCTATACAGTATTTCATCAATGTAGGTCCATGTTTCATATGGTATGTTGTTTTGACACTGTTGTTGGAACAATTTGAGCCTTTCTGTTTTATTAATGAATAATAAACTACAAATTGTACCTTCCTATGGTGTCACTTCTTAAATATTTTTTTACATCTTTTTTTGCGTATCACGTCGAGGTAACTCGTATTCTGTAAATATCATACATCAGCAACCATCTCTACAAATCATCCCAAAGCATTATTTCCATTCACTTCCAGGTTGGTGATTTGGTTGTCGGCAACAACTACAACAACCCATCTGTGTTGCAGCATGGCCATTGGTGGGGGGGGGGTCGTTTGATGACGCGTGTTGAATTCACCAATCAGCGACGGAGAGTTTATGCCGCTGTTTGGGCGCGCGAGCTTTCAACGGAGCGGCGAGTCGTAACACAGGAAGTTCATTACTATTATTAGCCAGACAGATTGAAAACCTAACTTTAGTTGTTTATGATATATACGCAGACGTTATGTTCTGATTAGCAACTGTTAACGAAACTGTACTCTTGTCAGACTAGTACGTTATTAGGTAGCTGTGCCCGTCATGCCAGTCGTTCGATGCTTTGTTTGTTTTCTGGTAAATGGTTGCTATGTTAGCTAGCTAATGTTAGCTAACCAGTCCGATCATTCATTGCCCAGCATCATGTGCATCTGCTGTTTTGTAACGTTTTACATTAGATTTATTTTTTGGGGTCTTCGCTGACAACATTTATCATCGGATATCCACTTGTACTTCAAATCACAAGGTAAGGTGATCAGTGAGTTTTTTTGATCACTCTTCAAACGAACAGTTTCTTCTAGCTAACGTTACAGCTAACTAATTGACTAACGTTAGCTAGCTCGGTGTTGTTTTGAGTCGTACTAAATGCATAATGACAATGTTTCTGATACGAGGTGTGTGGTTTGTGTGAGCCCTCCGCCCTCACTGTCAATCAAATACACAGCCACGTCATGAACATCTGCGCTCTCTTGTGCTTTCTCAGGTCTTCTCTCAGTATTAGTACTGATCATCATGTCCATCGACTTTGATAGTGCTGCTCTGCAAACTCAACATGAGGAGGAGGAATACGACCCAGAGGACTATGCCCGAGAGCAAGAGGTACGAAATACTCTGTCATTCTCTCTCTAACACACAGGCTGTTTTTTGTTGTTGATAAACTTGCTTGTTGTTAGGGTAGTGGATCAGAAATGTATCATGTGCCTATGAAACAGTGTTGCTATTATGTTGTCTGACAATGGTTTCAGTGTGACCCCAATTCAGAGTGTTTTTGCAGATAGTAGACATCAGCTCTTGTGTTGCCACTCCCGTAAGGGCTGGGATAGTAGTGATATTTATAATTATCGGCCCATTTCAAGGCTTACTTGTCTAGCTAAAATGATTGAATCCTTGGAGTAGGAAGCAGATTATTCAGTCAACCTTATTTGATCTGTTCTTGATCATGGTGATCTTATTTATCGAAGTGTAGCTGCTACTCCTCTGAAACCTTGGAATGAGTAGGTGTGTCCAAACCTTGGACTGGTACTGTATACAGAGTTTGGACACCTAACTCTTATTCAATTTTTACTACATTGTAGAATAATAGTGAAGTCAAAACTATGAAATGACGCATGGAATCATGTAGTAACCAAAAAAGTGTTAAACAAATCTAAATATATTTTCTATTTGACATTCTTCTAAGTAGCCACCTTTTGCCTTGAAGACAGCATTGCACGCTCTTGGCATTCTCTCAACCAGCTTCATGAGGTAGTCACCTGGAATGCGTTTCAATTAACAGATGTGCCTTGTTAATTTGTGGAATTTCTTTCCTTCTTAATGCGTTTGAGCCAATCAGTTGTGTTGTGACAAGGTAGGGTTGTTATACAGAAGATAGCCCTATTTGGCAAAAGACCAAGTCCATATTATGGCAAGAACAGCTCAAATAAGCAAAGAGAAACGACAGTCCATCATTACTTTATGACATGGTCAATCTGGAAAATTTCAACAACTTTGAAAGTTTCTTCAAGTGCAGTCGCAAAAACCATCAAGCGCTATGATGAAACTGGCTCTCATGAGGACCGCCACAGGAAAGGAAGACCCAGGGTTAACTCTGCTGCAGAGGATAAGTTCATTAGAGTTAACTGCATGTCAGGAATTGCAGCCCAAATAAATGCTCCACAGAGTTCAAGTAATTAGAGGTCGACTGATTAATCGGCAGGGCCGAGGTTCAAGTTTTCATAACAATCGGCATTTTTGGACACCGATTACATTGCACTCCACGAGGATAATTTTACATAATTATGACATAACATTGAAGGTTGTGCAATGTAACAGCAATATTTGACTTAGGGATGCCATCCGTTAGTTAGAATACAGAACGGTTCCATATTTCACTGAGAGAATAAATGTTTTGTCTTCGAGATGTTAGTTTCCGGATTTGACCATATTAATGACCCAAGGCTTGTATTTCTGTGTGTTTATTATATTATAATTCAGTCTATGATTTGATATTTGATATAGCAGTCTGACAGTGGTGGTAGGCAGCAGCAGACTCGTAAACATTCATTCAAACAACACTTTCCTGCGTTTGCCAGCAGCTCTTCGCAATACTTGAAGCACAGTGCTGTTTATGAATTCAAGCCTTTCAACTCCCGAGATTAGGCTGGCAATACTATAGTGCCTATAAGAACATCCAATAGTCAAAGGTATATGAAATACAAATGGTATAGGGAGAAATATTCCTATAATAACTACAACCTAAAGCTTCTTACCTGGGAATATTGAAGACTCATGTTAAAAGGAACCACCAGCTATTATATGTTCTCATGTTCTGAGCAAAGAACTTAAACGTTAGATTTTTTACATGGCACATATTGCACTTTTACTTCTCCAACACTGTTTTTGTGTTATTTAAACCAAAAAAAACATGTTTAATTATTTATGAGACTAAATTGATTTTATTTATGTATTATTTTAAATAAAAGTGTTCATTCAGTATTGTTGTAATTGTCATTATTACATATATATATATTTCACACACACACACACACACACACACACACAGTGGGGCAAAAAAGTATTTAGTCAGCCACCAATTGTGCATGTTCTCCCACTTAAAAAGATGAGAGGCCTGTAATTTTCATTGTAGGTACACTTCAACTATGACAGACAAAATGAGAAGAAAAAAAATCCAGAAAATCACATTGTAGGATTTTTTAATGAATTTATTAGCAAATTTATGGTGGAAAATAAGTACTTGGTCAATAACAACAAAAGTTTATCTCAATACTTTGTTATATACCCTTTGTTGGCAGTGACAGAGGTCAAACGTTTCTGTAAGTTGGGCAGCTGTAGAACTTTTTGGAGGATCTGAGTGCCCATGCCAAATCTTTTCAGCCTCCTGAGTGTGGAAGAGGCGTTGTTGTGCCCACTTCAGGACTGTGTTGGTGTGTGTCTGTGCTGTGGACCATGATAGATTCTTAGTGATGTGGACACCGAAAAACAGTAGCTATGCCGACGCACTTAATCAGCATATTTAGTAACCACGTTAGTCATGGCTCATCTGAAGGGATGTTAATAAACGCTTCTTTGGAATGCACAGGCTTTTACCAAGGTTGAGCATAGACAGTGAAATGTCTAATTTGAAAGTTAATTTTTATTTTTTTAATGATTGTCGAACGTAGATAGACATGTTCTTCAGATTTACTGAAGAGGGTCTGGGTCAGATTTACTGAAGAGGGTCTGGGTCAGATTTACTGAAGAGGGTCTGGGTCAGATTTACTGAAGAGGGTCTGGGTCAGATTTACTGAAGAGGGTCTGGGTCAGATTTGCTGAAGAGGGTCTGGGTCAGATTTGCTGAAGAGGGCCTGGGTCAGATTTGCTGAAGAGGGCCTGGGTCAGATTTGCTGAAGAGGGCCTGGGTCAGATTTGCTGAAGAGGGCCTGGGTCAGATTTGCTGAAGAGGGCCTGGGTCAGATTTGCTGAAGAGGGCCTGGGTCAGATTTGCTGAAGAGGGCCTGGGTCGGTCTTCTCATCCGGAAAATGTTTCATGACATCATCTCTAATATTGTGGTATTTTTTAGGCAGGAATCTTCTATGTGATCTGAATGGTTACACTGCCCACTCTTTAGTAGTTGTTTTGTACAGTGGGTCAGTGGGAACCTTGAGGAGGGTATCTGTTCAGTGGGAACCTTGAGGAGGGTATCTGTACAGTGGGAACCTTGAGGAGGGTATCTGTACAGTGGGAACCTTGAGGAGGGTATCTGTACAGTGGGAACCTTGAGGAGGGTATCTGTACAGTGGGAACCTTGAGGAGGGTATCTGTACAGTGGGAACCTTGAGGAGGGTATCTGTACAGTGGGAACCTTGAGGAGGGTATCTGTACAGTGGGAACCTTGAGGAGGGTATCTGTACAGTGGGAACCTTGAGGAGGGTATCTGTTCGGTGGGAACCTTGAGGAGGGTATCTGTTCGGTGGGAACCTTGAGGAGGGTATCTGTTCGGTGGGAACCTTGAGGAGGGTATCTGTTCGGTGGGAACCTTGAGGAGGGTATCTGTTCGGTGGGAACCTTGAGGAGGGTATCTGTTCGGTGGGAACCTTGAGGAGGGTATCTGTTCGGTGGGAACCTTGAGGAGGGTATCTGTTCGGTGGGAACCTTGAGGAGGGTATCTGTTCGGTGGGAACCTTGAGGAGGGTATCTGTTCGGTGGGAACCTTGAGGAGGGTATCTGTTCGGTGGGAACCTTGAGGAGGGTATCTGTTCGGTGGGAACCTTGAGGAGGGTATCTGTTCGATGGGAACCTTGAGGAGGGTATCTGTTCGGTGGGAACCTTGAGGAGGGTATCTGTACAGTGGGAACCTTGAGGGGGGTATCTGTTCAGTGGTAACCTTGAGGAGGGTATCTGTTCAGTGGGAACCTTGAGGAGGGTATCTGTACAGTGGGAACCTTGAGGAGGGTATATGTACAGTGGGAACCTTGAGGAGGGTACAGTGGGAACCTTGAGGAGGGTATCTGTACAGTGGGAACCTTGAGGAGGGTAAGCCTTTAGGATGTAGCCTGGTGTTTTCTTTGTATTTCTAACATACCGCCTGCTCCAATCAGATGTAGGCATACTCGGTGTGTTACTCACCTCTCAGCCATCTGCTCTGTTCAACCCTGAACCTGTTACCTGTGCTGTGCTGTGCTGGGATATTATTGACCCAAGCAGGCAGGTGAAAGGCTGTCAGCCTGTTGTCATAGTGAGGCTAGCTCTGCTCTGCTCTGTTCAACGCTGAACCTGCTAGCTCTACTCTGTATTTTCTCTTTTTTTAAAGTTAAACATCATAATATCTCTGTCTGTCTCTCTCACACTCTCAGTAGAGTGAAGCTGGAGCAGGGTTGCGTTCAACTAGATTTGACTATACCAGACTGCTCACTCTATGGATTATAAAACATTAGAGTTGCATTTTTACTAGACTAGATCAAGCATGGCTGGATTATTGAAGCCCTGACTGGACTGGATTATCATTGGATTAACATTGCGTTTAAAAAAAACTGGATTTATTCTACAGAGAACTGACTACATTTTTGTGTGTATGCTGTACGTACAGGAGGCTGTTATGCGCAAAGTCAGTCATGTGAAAAATGTTGGGTCTGCTCCAGTTAACCAGGCTGTATGATGTGTGTGAGAACCAACAATGGAGCCGACTGACTGGGAACACAAGGCTAGCCTAGAACATGTCTGGCCCCATTGCCTTCGAATGTTTCATCGTCACACAAGAATGATCCTCTGTGTGGCGACACCAGACTGGAATCATGTGGCTCAGGAGCTGAAGTTGATGCGTTTCCTCACTTCTGTTGATAACTCCCCGAGTGGGACATTTTAGTGAGTTCTGCTCTGGTTGGGGATATGCCTCCTATGATTGAGGACACGGTGGAAAATGTGAGGAACATCCAACAGTCCTTATGGGAAGTAAGTAGCTGTCTCTGCCTTTCCCTGTTCCCTTCACTCAGGCTACTTCAGGCTTCAGGCTACTTCAGGCTTCAGGCTACTTCAGGCTGCAGGCTACTTCAGGCTACAGTCTACTTCAGGCTACAGGCCACAGTCTACTTCAGGCTACAGGCTACAGTCTACTTCAGGCTACAGGCTACAGTCTACTTCAGGCTACAGGCTGCAGTCTACTTCAGGCTACAGGCTACTTCAGGCTGCAGTCTACTTCAGGCTGCAGTCTACTTCAGGCTACAGTCTACTACAGGCTGCAGTCTACTACAGGCTACAGTCTACTACAGGCTACAGTCTACTACAGGCTACAGTCTACTACAGGCTACAGTCTACTACAGGCTACAGTCTACTACAGGCTGCAGTCTACTACAGGCTGCAGTCTACTACAGGCTGCAGTCTACTTCAGGCTGCAGTCTACAGGCTACCGTCTACTTCAGGCTACTTCAGACTACAGGCTACTTCAGGCTACAGGCTACTTCAGGCTACAGGCTACTTCAGGCTACAGTCTACTTCAGGCTACAGGCTACTTCAGGCTACAGGCTACTTCAGGCTACAGTCTACTTCAGGCTACAGTCTACTTCAGGCTACAGGCTACTTCAGACTACAGGCTGCTACAGGCTACTTCAGGCTACAGTCTACTTCAGGCTACAGGCTACTTCAGGCTACAGGCTACTTCAGGCTACAGTCTACTTCAGGCTACAGGCTACTTCAGACTACAGGCTACTTCAGGCTACAGTCTACTTCAGGCTACTTCAGGCTACAGGCTACTTCAGGCTACAGTCTAATACAGGCTACAGTCTACTTCAGGCTGGAGTCTACTTCAGGCTGGAGTCTACTTCAGGCTGGAGTCTACTTCAGGCTGGAGTCTACTTCAGGCTAGAGTCTACTTCAGGCTAGAGTCTACTTCAGGCTAGAGTCTACTTCAGGCTAGAGTCTACTTCAGGCTAGAGTCTACTTCAGGCTAGAGTCTACTTCAGGCTAGGGAAGGCTTCAGGCTAGAGGAAGGCTTCAGGCTAGAGGAAGGCTTCAGGCTAGAGGAAGGCTTCAGGCTAGAGGAAGGCTTCAGGCTAGAGGAAGGCTTCAGGCTAGAGGAAGGCTTCAGGCTAGAGGAAGGCTTCAGGCTAGAGGAAGGCTTCAGGCTAGAGGAAGGCTTCAGGCTAGAGGAAGGCTTCAGGCTAGAGGAAGGCTTCAGGCTAGAGGAAGGCTTCAGGCTACTTCAGGCTAGAGGCTACTTTAGGCTACTTCAGGCTAGAGGCTACTTTAGGCTACTTCAGGCTAGAGGCTACTTTAGGCTACTTCAGGCTAGAGGCTACTTTAGGCTACTTCAGGCTAGAGGCTACTTTAGGCTACTTCAGGCTAGAGGCTACTTTAGGCTACTTCAGGCTAGAGGCTACTTTAGGCTACTTCAGGCTAGAGGCTACTTTAGGCTACTTCAGGCTAGAGGCTACTTTAGGCTACTTCAGGCTAGAGGCTACTTTAGGCTACTTCAGGCTAGAGGCTACTTTAGGCTACTTCAGGCTAGAGGCTACTTTAGGCTACTTCAGGCTAGAGGCTACTTTAGGCTACTTCAGGCTAGAGGCTACTTTAGGCTACTTCAGGCTAGAGGCTACTTTAGGCTACTTCAGGCTAGAGGCTACTTCAGGCTAGAGTCTACTTTAGGCTACTTCAGGCTAGAGTCTACTTTAGGCTACTTCAGGCTAGAGTCTACTTTAGGCTACTTCAGGCTAGAGTCTACTTTAGGCTACTTCAGGCTAGAGTCTACTTTAGGCTACTTCAGGCTAGAGTCTACTTTAGGCTACTTCAGGCTAGAGTCTACTTTAGGCTACTTCAGGCTACAGTCTACTGTAGGCTACTTCAGGCTAGAGGCTACTTCAGGCTAGAGTCTACTGTAGGCTACTTCAGGCTAGAGTCTACTGAAATGTCACCCTATTTCCTGTATAGTAAGTGCATTACATTTGAGCATGGCTGGCCAGAAAGGAAGTTAACTAAAGGTAATAGGGTGCGTTTTCAGCCTTTACTCTTCACTCAGGGCTGTCGCTCTCGGTAGTGTAGAGCACGTGTATTTATGTTGATGGCTGTCAGGGAAACCTGTCGTGGGAGTCTGTTCGCATGGGCGTGACGCCTGACTTAGTGAAGAGTTGCTGTTGGACATTAGGTGAGGAGGAGCTAAGCTTTCCCTCAGCGCTGGCTTGTTGTGTCCCTCAACGCTGGCTTGTTTGTCCCTCAACGCTGGCTTGTTGTGTCCCACAGCGCTGGCTTGTTGTGTCCCTCAACGCTGGCTTGTTGTGTCCCACAGCGCTGGCTTGTTGTGTCCCTCAACGCTGGCTTGTTGTGTCCCACAGCGCTGGCTTGTTGTGTCCCTCAACGCTGGCTTGTTGTGTCCCTCAACGCTGGCTTGTTTTGTCCCTCAGCGCTGGCTTGTTGTGTCCCTCAACGCTGGCTTGTTGTGTCCCTCAGCGCTGGCTTGTTGTGTCCCTCAGCGCTGGCTTGTTGTGTCCCTCAGCGCTGGCTTGTTGTGTCCCTCAACGCTGGCTTGTTGTGTCCCTCAACGCTGGCTTGTTGTGTCCCTCAACGCTGGCTTGTTGTGTCCCTCAACGCTGGCTTGTTGTGTCCCTCAACGCTGGCTTGTTTTGTCCCTCAGCGCTGGCTTGTTGTGTCCCACAGCGCTGGCTTGTTGTGTCCCTCAACGCTGGCTTGTTGTGTCCCTCAACGCTGGCTTGTTGTGTCCCACAGCGCTGGCTTGTTGTGTCCCTCAACGCTGGCTTGTTTGTCCCTCAACGCTGGCTTGTTGTGTCCCTCAACGCTGGCTTGTTTGTCCCTCAACGCTGGCTTGTTGTGTCCCTCAACGCTGGCTTGTTTGTCCCTCAGCGCTGGCTTGTTTGTCCCTCAACGCTGGCTTGTTGTGTCCCTCAACGCTGGCTTGTTTTGTCCCTCAGCGCTGGCTTGTTTTGTCCCTCAGCGCTGGCTTGTTTTGTCCCTCAGCGCTGGCTTGTTTTGTCCCTCAACGCTGGCTTGTTTTGTCCCTCAACGCTGGCTTGTTTGTCCCTCAACGCTGGCTTGTTGTGTCCCTCAACGCTGGCTTGTTTTGTCCCTCAACGCTGGTTTGTTGTGTCCCTCAACGCTGGCTTGTTGTGTCCCTCAACGCTGGCTTGTTTTGTCCCTCAACGCTGGCTTGTTGTGTCCCTCAACGCTGGCTTGTTTGTCCCTCAACGCTGGCTTGTTGTGTCCCTCAACGCTGGCTTGTTTTGTCCCTCAGCGCTGGCTTGTTTTGTCCCTCAGCGCTGGCTTGTTTGTCCCTCAACGCTGGCTTGTTTTGTCCCTCAGCGCTGGCTTGTTTTGTCCCTCAGCGCTGGCTTGTTTGTCCCTCAACGCTGGCTTGTTTGTCCCTCAACGCTGGCTTGTTTGTCCCTCAACGCTGGCTTGTTTTGTCCCTCAACGCTGGCTTGTTGTGTCCCTCAACGCTGGCTTGTTGTGTCCCTCAACGCTGGCTTGTTGTGTCCCTCAACGCTGGCTTGTTGTGTCCCTCAACGCTGGCTTGTTGTGTCCCTCAACGCTGGCTTGTTGTGTCCCTCAACGCTGGCTTGTTGTGTCCCTCAACGCTGGCTTGTTGTGTCCCTCAACGCTGGCTTGTTGTGTCCCTCAACGCTGGCTTGTTGTGTCCCTCAACGCTGGCTTGTTGTGTCCCTCAACGCTGGCTTGTTTGTCCCTCAGCACTGGAGGTTATTTGCTTCATGCAGTTTGTGTCAAATCAGAAATGACTACAGTGAAAATGGAAAGATGATTTTCACATGTTGGATTTTGGAGGAAAGATGCACTTTAAAAATTGGTATTTGTTTGTTTAGAAATACATACCTATCTTTTAAGCAGTCCTGTGAACATTCTCCAGTTTTTCTATAACTCCTGGCTGAGGGCATTCGTTGAACTATTTGAGTGGTTGCCCCCACAGTTTTCCTAGACTGTGTCATTGTATAACTCCGTAGCCAAGGTAACTACCAAACAGTGAGTCCACTTGTTGTGTTTCTTCTCTAGCTCCACAAGCTGCTCACTAACCTGCCTGATGACGTGTTGTTTCTTCTTCTCTAGCTCCACAAGCTGCTCACTGACCTGCCTGATGACGTGTTGTTTCTTCTTCTCTAGCTCCACAAGCTGCTCACTGACCTGCCCGATGACGTGTTGTTTCTTCTTCTCTAGCTCCACAAGCTGCTCACTGACCTGCCTGATGACGTGTTGTTTCTTCTTCTCTAGCTCCACAAGCTGCTCACTGACCTGCCTGATGACGTGTTGTTTCTTCTTCTCTAGCTCCACAAGCTGCTCACTGACCTGCCTGATGACATGCTGGAGGACAGCAGAGACTCCTCCTCTCCTGAGCTGGACTGCTCTGCCTGCAGCAACCCAGACACACGGAACAGGTAAGGTTATTTATTTTTCAGCCGGAGATGAAATGGAGAGGGAGAGAAGTAGCAGCAGAGGGAGAATAGTAGTTGCAGCAGAGGGAGAATAGTAGTTGCAGCAGCAGAGGGGGAGTGGAGGTGTGGTCTGGATTTGTACTCGCACACATGGTGTAGTATATGTGCACCAGCCCTGTGGCATTGCCCGCTAGGTGGCGTTGCCCAGTAGGCCACACGTTTGAATGTTGGTACATTTAGGCTAATAGCCATCATGGGCTAATGCAGAACACAAATTTATTCACAAGTTATTCAAATGTTCTGTCCTTCTCAAACAATGAATAGTCTAATCAGATGAGCTGTACGTTTTGTATTGATCGTCATTCCATACACCTTTTTAGTAGGACTTTTATTTATGTTGTATTGATTTCTCAGATCACAACAGCCTACGTGGAATCACCAACACACTGAATGGTCCGATCGCCAAACACCTGCCTCACGTGAAGAAGTAAGCATTTCAAACAAACAATACTTTCCTTGTCAGTGATGAATGTGTGTCGTGGGTTCATATCGAGGTCGTGGGTTCATATCGAGGTCGTGGGTTCATATCGAGGTCGTGGGTTCATATCGAGGTCGTGGGTTCATATCGAGGTCGTGGGTTCATATCGAGGTCGTGGGTTCATATCGAGGTCGTGGGTTCATATCGAGGTCGTGGGTTCATATCGAGGTCATGGGTTCATATCGAGGTCATGGGTTCATATCGAGGTCTTGTGTTAAGTGTAATATCCAGGGACGTGTTATTTCCAACATATTTTCAAGGGAAACCAATATTGTCCTTTGCAGAACTACGAGAAGGACTATGACCACGGCTCCTACCATGAAGAGTACCCCTACGAGGAGGCTGCTGTCGTTGGGCAGATCAACGGCCATGCCAACCATGCCAGTCACCCCCAGGCCTGGGACCAGCAAGGACTGACTGAGTACCAGCATGTACGTCATGTTTTTTTTTTTAAACTTGAAATGCCCTAATAAATCACCAAGACGAGTCCTGAACTAAAAGGATGTTTCGAGGGATGTTCATCTCCTTTGGAAATGTTTCTTAGGCTTAATCTGTGTCTGGGAAACTAGCCCCGGGGTTTTTAATTATGAGCCTGAGACATATCTATTCTCTTCATATGTATCCCTTTATGACATTTTAGTTACAACTGAAGTCACGCGGGGTTAAAAACAACAAACACCTTCATGTCCTCTCCAAACAGGAAGAGCAGCACTATGGCCAGGGCGAGGGTTGCACGTACACCAGCGTAGGCACTGAGCCGTCTGCAGCAGCCGGCCCTGATTTCTCCACGGAGGAAGGGGGGTATGGAGATGAGCTGTACCCACGTGAGGCTGTTCTCCCTGGGGTGGAGTACCAGAGAGTAGTGGGGGGCCATGGGGACGAGCAGAACTACGTTGGTGAGGATCAGAACAGCACCAGGAAACATGTCCAAGTGAGTGGGGTCATATTTAATTTTTTTACTTCAAAAATATATATTTTTAATAATATGTTTATTATTTTCCAATATAAAAGTCAAATAAAAAAAGACAGCAATACAAACGATGACATTCATTGTACTGTTGAATGGGACGGCCAATTTAGAGGACAAAACAAAAGTTAACTCACACATACACAGAATAAAACTAAATCCTATTAGGTGGTACATGTATAAGAAGACAGCATATAGTCATTACAAGCAGTGTAGCAGCAGATCGTCAACCCAGTTATGAAGCGGGACTCGACCATTTATCCAGTATCGGCTGACATATTTTGTAAAACATTGGACTTCTATTGGAGGTGTTCAACAAGACTTTGACGAGTCGATTTATTTTATATTTAAAAAAAATAATAATGTTTTTAAGGACAGTAATGTGACTGCATGCAATGTGGCATTTAACAAAATTAGAATCATGTTACTAGTATTAATGCATTGAAATGCGTTAGTCTCTGGGCTGATCAAATTGATTTATTGTCTCACTGTTGTTCTGTTGTCTTCCTGTAGAAGTTTGACAGTGTGGGATCAGGAGACCGTTATAAGGCCAACTACAACCCCTACCAGCCTGCCATTCAGCCCAAGATGTTCAACTCCGAGGTCCCCCACCAGCAGCTTGACGACCACTATGACCAGCTGCAGAGAGACTTCCTGGACTCGGCACAGAGTAAGTCTTTTCACATGGTCTTGGTTGGATATTCATGATCTTTTGACAAAGTTGGCCAAAGAATTACATGAAATTTCTTTTCTTTTTTTTTTCAGATATTTTACTAGGATGTATGGAAAATGTGACCTGTTCTGTTGTTGTTTATTGATAAGATAGGAGATTAATTGTTGTTGCGTGTGTCCCAGGTACTGCAGACACTCAGCAGCTAGCCCAGCTCCAGATCCTCAACAAGGCCCAGCTGAGACAGATCGAAGACCTGGAGCAGAAACTGGAGGATTCAAGACGCAATATGAGATACTTGGAGCATCAGTTTGCCATCGTGAGAGGTGCGTGGACACTGAAACCAGATGCTAGCATGCTACCTAGTTAGCTCAGTCTACTGACCCACTTCTTGAACTGTCACGAGCGTGTGTAGTGGAAGTGAAAACTCACCCGTAACATGTTTTCCTTAGATCTGAATCCTACTAGACAACCGACGCTCAACGGAGTCTCTTGCTCTGTTGGCTAAGAGGGGATGGCTTTGAGCGGTGTGTTTTGTTGCGGAAGGTTGTGAGCTCCAGGCCGTCTCATGGCAGAACTGAATGCACTCTGTCACACCTGAATACCTAGATGTTTCTCTCTCCTGTTCCCCCCCCCCCCTCTCCTCCCAGATGAGAAGGAGGGTCTGGCTGTGAGTCTGAAGGAGTCCTGCAGAGTGATGGAGGAGGCCAAGGAGAGAGAGGTGCTGCTGCAGACTAGCGTTACGTCTCTGGAGCTGCAGGTTCAGGCTCTTACTGACCGAGATCATGAGGTACGGTTGACGTCTGTTGATGTTACCATGACGATAATGTATTTTGGGTTGCATTTACACCTGGGTTGGATTTACACCTGGGTTGGATTTACACCTGGGTTGGATTTACACCTGGGTTGTTGATGGGAGACCTGTATTCAATTTCTAGTCAGTTGGATTAGAAAGTTGTATCGAGGGCTGTGGCTGTCATGACATTTTGTCAGCCGGTTATTCTCCTGGTCTCATTGACCGTTAATTAACAAACACATGTAGCATCTACAGGCCTCCACACACACAGCCTACAAGCCACTGACATCTACATTTGAAAAAGTCTAATAAATCCATGTAATATAGTCTACACCATCACCATAAATCGTTTATTAATTTTTAGGCAAAGTCAAAAGAAACATGATATGAATAAACATTTATTTTAATTTCTTAACAACCTAATGAGTCGGCCTACCGTATTTTATATTAATTTTAGTCATTTAGCAGACTCTTATCCAGAATCACTTACAGTAGTGAGTCATTTAGCAGACTCTCTTATCCAGAGTCACTTACAGTAGTGAGTAATTTAGCAGACTCTCTTATCCAGAGTCACTTACAGGAGTGAGTCATTTAGCAGACTCTCTTATCCAGAGTCACTTACAGTAGTGAGTCATTTAGCAGACTCTCTTATCCAGAGTCACTTACAGTAGTGAGTCATTTAGCAGACTCTCTTATCCAGAGTCACTTACAGTAGTGAGTCATTTAGCAGACTCTCTTATCCAGAGTCACTTACAGTAGTGAGTCATTTAGCAGACTCTCTTATCCAGAGTCACTTACAGTAGTGAGTCATTTAGCAGACTCTCTTATCCAGAGTCACTTACAGTAGTGAGTCATTTAGCAGACTCTCTTATCCAGAATCACTTACAGTAGTGAGTCATTTAGCAGACTCTCTTATCCAGAGCCACTTACAGTAGTGAGTCATTTAGCAGACTCTCTTATTCAGAGATATTTACAGTAGAGACACCCTCCTGTAGGTTTTGACTCCGAACCTACAGGAGGGTAGCTCTCCGGGAACAGGGTTGGAGAGCCCTGTTATAGACACTATGGTTGCCCCCCCAAGATTCACAATGGGGAGTGTGCAGTGCACACTATGGGAGAGGTGGTGAGAATAAGCCTGCGGAATACAAGTGTCTGTGTGTATCTGTGTGTGTGTGTGTGTCTATCTCCCTCCAGAACACCAAGAAGCAGCGTGTGGCGGAGGCAGCGGTAGACAGCATGCAGCAGCAGATGACAGAACTGTGTCGGTCAGACAGTCTGTCGAGACTCCGAGAGCAACACGACAGAGACCTAACAGTGGTCAGAGAGCAGCACGACGCCAAGCTGCTGGTGTTACAGCAGAGACTGGACACCTGCGATCAGGCCCTGGAAGAACAGGTCAGGACCCAGTGGAATTGATGTTGACCTCCATATTAACCAGTAAACATGATCACTTAGCGTTTGTTCTTTGGTATCACACTTGATTATCTTGATTATTTTGATTATCTTGAGCTAATTAAGAGGTTCATGCATGCTTATGACAATGTAATGAATCTATTATAACCGAAGGCTTTAAAATAATCCGTGGTGAAATTTGCTGTATTGGTCCTGGGTAATCTCGGGTCACGATAGACTGAACCGAAGAGTTGTCACATTGCTGTCGGTGAATCCCGGACTAACCACTTCAGTGGCTGTGGTATCATCCAGGCGGAGGTGGTCCAGAGTCTGCGTGATCAGGTGAGGCAGCAGGACAGACGGAGAGAGGAGGAGCAGGTGGAGAGAGCAGGAGTCATCAACACTCTCACACAGCGCCTACAGGAGAGCCAGCAGCAGTGTGCCAAACTGCTACAGACTGGTGTGTGTCCGGGTCTGTGTCACCACCTTGGGAAATGCTTGTTGATGTCCACCACCTGTTTGTCGACGCCCCCTCTGTCCACCACCTGTTTGTTGAAGCCCCCTCTGTCCACCACCTGTTTGTCGACGCCCCCTCTGTCCTCCACCTGTTTGTCGACGCCCCCTCTGTCCTCCACCTGTTTGTCGACGCCCCCTCTGTCCACCACCTGTTTGTCGACGCCCCCTCTGTCCTCCACCTGTTTGTCAACGCCCCCTCTGTCCACCACCTGTTTGTCGACGCCCCCTCTGTCCTCCACCTGTTTGTCGACGCCCCCTCTGTCCACCACCTGTTTGTTGAAGCCCCCTCTGTCCACCACCTGTTTGTCCTTTAGGTTCAGTCCAGGAGATGGGCCAGCTGCAAATGAAACTACAACAGACTCAGTCAGCCAAGACCATGAGTGACAACATGAACAAAGCCTTGCAGGTATTCCCCTGGTTTGTATCCAGAAATGTAGAATATTGAAAAAAAAATTATCACGCAAACACTATACTTTTGTTTCTGCTTCACTTGTTGAGTTAAATGTAACTAAATAATGTAACCGTATCATGTAAAACCGCTCTCCTTGGTTTCTACAGCAGATCAACCTTTAATAATACCTGTTATAAGCATTCATGAGACTTTATAATGCCTTCTTTAGTGGTTATAACACGTCTGTCACCTCTTGGTTTCTACAGGATCTGACTGTGTAGATCAACCTTTAATAATACCTGTTATAAGCATTCATGAGACTTTATAATGCCTTCTTTAGTGGTTATAACACGTCTGTCACCTCTTGGTTTCTACAGCAGATCAACCTTTAATAATACCTGTTATAAGCATTCATGAGACTTTATAATGCCTTCTTTAGTGGTCATAACACGTCTGTCATCTCTTGGTTTCTACAGCAGATCAACCTTTAATAATACCTGTTATAAGCATTCATGAGACTTTATAATGCCTTTTTTAGTGGTCATAACACGTCTGTCACCTCTTGGTTTCTACAGCAGATCAACCTTTAATAATACCTGTTATAAGCATTCATGAGACTTTATAATGCCTTCTTTAGTGGTTATAACACGTCTGTCACCTCTTGGTTTCTACAGCAGATCAACCTTTAATAACACCTGTTATAAGCATTCATGAGACTTTATAATGCCTTCTTTAGTGGTTATAACACGTCTGTCACCTCTTGGTTTCTACAGCAGATCAACCTTTAATACCTGTTATAAGCATTCATGAGACTTTATAATGCCTTCTTTAGTGGTTATAACACGTCTGTCACCTCTTGGTTTCTACGGGATCTGACTGTGCAGATCAACCTTTTACTACCTGTTTATATATAAGGCTTTATATCTAATACCTTATTATAGCAGTTCTAATATGTTATGTTCCATTTATTTTCTCCATCTCAGGAGGAGTTGTCTGAGCTGAAGGAGCAGATCTGTCTGTATGAGTCTGTTGTGAAACGTGGAGTCCTCTCTGTTGAGGTGACCGGAGGAGATGTCTGGGAGAACCAGCTGTCTGACTCCTATGTAGACCTGGGGATCAAGAAGACTCGCTGTGAGAACGGACAAATTCACAGGTACGCAATGTAACACTTGACTGTTGGTGCCCTTAGACACAAACTTCATGTTTCTATTTGGTTTCAGTTTCAGGGTTGAGGTCAATTCCATTTCATTTCAGTCAAATTCAGGAAGTTTAAATAAATGAGAACTTAAAATATCAGTTTATTTTCCTGGAATTGAAAAAGAATTGAGGCCCCAACCCTGTTCAGTTTAATCAGCTCCAGACCGCCAGTCTTATCTATTAAGATACTTTATCATGTGTATTGTTAGTGGTCCTGAATGGCTCAGTTGGTAATGGTGCTTGTAACGCCAGGGTCGTTGGTTCAAATCCTGCAAGCGCCACACGCATAATACAAACTTCTGCACGGTCTGTAAATTGATTTGGATTAAAAGGCCTTCTGTGCCGTAGCACTCCTCTGTTGGGAGTGTCTGAGCCCCACCCAAAGCTGCCCAGAGAGAAGGAGGACTTGGCTGTGAAGGAGCTCCGGGCAGAGTTACAGCGCTGTCTGGCCAGTCTGAAGGGAAAGAGGCAGAGGATCAGTCAGCTGCAGGACCATCTACGGGACTCACAGGGACAGGTTAGTTATTTTTTATTTTTTCCTGAGGATTTTCAGGTTGCCCTTGCAAAAGAGGTTTCTATAAACTCAAGGTTCTTTCCTGGTTAAATAAACGTGAAGTAAAGATAATTCCCTCTTTGGATTTATCCTCGAGTGTATAATTAAAACCCACATACCCCCATAGTCAAAGTTCATATTTTCTTTCTTGTCTGGATCCCATCCCTGCAGGTGAACGAGCTTCAGACCCAGCTTCAGACCCAGCTTCAGACCCAGCTTCAGACCCAGCTACAGTCCCAGCTAGACCAGGAACAGACCAGAGACACAGCAGAAACCAGACCAATGGACCCACATCCAGATGTAGCTTCCCAGAAAGAGCTGTCCAGACTGCAGGAGGACAGGCAGCTCCTACAAGAACGCCTCGAGGTTATTCCTCATTTGATAAAGATTCTAGAAGGCTTTTCACACTATTGAGCTGCACCAAGCTGAGCTCAACCGATCTGTGACAAGCCCATCAAGTGTAGTTCTGGTTTGACGCGGTGGCGTGAAGATGGTATCTCTGTTTGAACTGAAGTCTCAATGCATGACAACTCCGTTGGTAGAGCACGGTGCATTTGCTTCGCCGGGATGTAATAAATGTATCACTAGTCACGTTAAATAACGCCACTTCATATAATGTTTACATAACCTACACTAATCTCATACAGTGGGGAGAACAACTATTATATAATATATAACAACTAACAACTAATTACTTAAATCATACAATGTGATTTTCTGGATTTTTGTTCTGGATTTGGTCTCTCCCAGTTGAAGTGTACCTATGATAAAAAAATTACAGACCTCTACATGCTTTGTAAGTAGGAAATCCTGCAAAATCGGCAGTGTATCAAATACTTGTTCTCCCCACTGTATGTATATACTGTACTCTATACCATCTACTGCATCTTTCCTATGCTGTTCTGTACCATCACTCATTCATATATCTTTATGTACATACTCTTATTCATTCCTTTACACTTGTGTGTGTATAAGGTAGTTGTTGTGAAATTGTTAAGTTAGATTACTCGTTGATTATTACTGCGCTGTCGGAACTAGAAGCGCAAGCATTTCGCTACACTCGCATTAACATCTGCTAACCATGTGTATGTGACCAATAAAATGGGATTTGATTTAGTGGGTTCGATTCCCGGGACCAGCCATATGTATTAAAAAAAAATGTATGTATTTGAGTTCCTTTGCTTTGGATAAAAGTGTATTCTAAATGGCGTTATTATTATGACTTATCAACAGCTTTTTCCAGCACCCACCTCGGTGTTACATTCTCATAGTTGTCTCTCTGTCGTTTCTGTCCTCCCAGACGCTGGAGAAGAAGAACGTGGAGCTGAGGCAGAGGGAGGAGAAAGTGAAGGGGGCTAACTCAGAGCTGTGTACCAAGATGAGAGAGATGATTCAGGAACTGGACCAGGAGAAGCAGGAGGCTGCTCAGAGGTTAGTCTGGGGTGTTGCGGTTGGCAGATATGTGAATGTCTGTGTCCTGGCATCCCTAGAGAGAGAATAGTTGTATCTATATGTAGCTGGTGTGCTGTATAACACAGGTAATTTCCTAATGGATACTAGTCATCATATGGGAAAATGAGCGACTGTGCAGGTGTGTAATGACTCATTGAACTACTACTGTGTGTGTGTGTGTGTCTGTGTGTGTGTGTCTGTGTGTGTGTGTCTGTGTGTGTGTGTGTGTGTGTCTCTGTGTGTGTGTGTCTCTGTGTGTGTGTGTGTGTCTCTGTGTGTGTGTGTCTCTGTCTCTGTGTGTGTGTGTCTCTGTCTCTGTGTGTGTGTCTCTGTCTCTGTGTGTGTGTGTCTCTGTGTGTGTGTCTCTGTGTGTGTGTGTGTGTGTGTGTCTCTCTGTGTGTGTGTGTGTCTCTCTGTGTCTCTCTCTGTGTGTGTGTGTGTGTGTGTGTCTCTCTGTGTGTGTGTGTGTCTCTCTGTGTCTCTCTCTGTGTGTGTGTGTGTGTGTGTGGTCCAGGTATGAGCGAACCCAGCAGCAGTTCAGAGATGACGTAGTGAACCGTGTTCGTTCAGAACTCACCCTGGAACACACCGCTCAGATAGATGACATCACGGCACACCACCAGCTGCAGATACAACAGCTACAGTAAGGGCTCCTGTGTGTAGGCAACGGCTTGGCCCTGGGGTCAATTCCCGCAGTGATCGCATACGACTTACAGGAGCAATTGAGGTTAAGTGCCTCGCTCAAGGGCACATCGACAGATTTCTGACCTAGTCAGCTTGGGGATTCGAACACCAGCGACCTTTTCGCTATTAATCACTAGGCTACCTGCCGCCTGTAAGTCTCTACCTGCCACCTGTAAGTCTCTACCTGCCACCTGTAAGTCTCTACCTGCCACCTGTAAGTCTCTACCTGCCACCTGTAAGTCTCTACCTGTAAGTCTCTACCTGCCACCTTTAAGTCTCTACCTGTAAGTCTCTACCTGCCACCTGTAAGTCTCTACCTGCCACCTGTAAGTCTCTACCTGCCACCTGTAAGTCTCTACCTGTAAGTCTCTACCTGCCACCTGTAAGTCTCTACCTGCCACCTGTAAGTCTCTACCTGCCACCTGCATGTAAGTCTCTACCTGCCTCCTGCATGTAAGTCTCTACCTGTAAGTCTCTACCTGTCACCTTTAAGTCTCTACCTGTAAAGTCTCTACCTGTAAGTCTCTACCTGCCACCTGTAAGTCTCTACCTGTAAGTCTCTACCTGCCACCTGTAAGTCTCTACCTGCCACCTGCATGTAAGTCTCTACCTGCCACCTGCATGTAAGTCTCTACCTGTAAAGTCTCTACCTGCCACCTGTAAGTCTCTACCTGTAAGTCTCTACCTGTAAGTCTCTACCTGTAAGTCTCTACCTGTAAGTCTCTACCTGTCACCTTTAAGTCTCTACCTGTAAAGTCTCTACCTGCCACCTGCATGTAAGTATCTACCTGCCACCTGCATGTAAGTCTCTACCTGCCACCTGCATGTAAGTCTCTACCTGTAAAGTCTCTACCTGCCACCTGTAAGTCTCTACCTGTAAGTCTCTACCTGTAAGTCTCTACCTGTAAGTCTCTACCTGCCGCCAGTAAGTCTCTACCTGTAAGTCTCTACCTGTAAGTCTCTACCTGCCACCTGTAAGTCTCTACCTGCCGCCTGTAAGTCTCTACCTGCCACCTGTAAGTCTCTACCTGCCACCTGTAAGTCTCTACCTGCCGCCTGTAAGTCTCTACCTGCCGCCTGTAAGTCTCTACCTGCCGCCTGTAAGTCTCTACCTGTAAGTCTCTACCTGCCGCCTGTAAGTCTCTACCTGCCGCCTGTAAGTCTCTACCTGTAAGTCTCTACCTGTAAGTCTCTACCTGTAAGTCTCTACCTGCCACCTGTAAGTCTCTACCTGCCGCATGTAAGTCTCTACCTGCCGCCTGTAAGTCTCTACCTGTAAGTCTCTACCTCTAAGTCGCTCCCTGCCACCTGTAAGTGTCTACCAGCCACCAGCATGTAAGTCGCTTCGAGTAAAAGTGTCTGCTGGGCAGCATATAAACCATACTCTGCTATCTCAGTCGGGAACAGTTTTTTAAGAGGTCTCCTGTATAACCTCACCCACAATGATAACCCTTTCTTCTCTGGATAGAGCCAAGCTGTGTGAGGTGAATGGAGAGATGGTAGCAGTGCAGGAGTGCTACATCTCACTCTGCAAGGACAAAGACCGGCTGGAGGAAAACCTGCAGGGAAGAATGGAGGAGGAGAAGAAGAAGAGGGAGAATGAGGTATATAGTCTAGTACACACACACACACACACACATACACATTTTATGAAGATGCTATATGAACAATAGCCTGGTCCCAGATCTGTTTGTGTTGTCTTATTTGCTTGTTGTCATGTGGATTTCGCTATAGAGGACAAACAGGTCTGGGAACGGGCTCGGAACGCTGGTGCAGAGAATGGCTTTTTATTTATTTCGGGAAAATTATTTTAATAATTATTTTCTATATAAGACAACAGATAAGAAGTTTCCTCACTGAACAAGATATTTATCACGTATTAGTGTTATTTAACAGTGTGAATTAGTTGTTTTGGGTGAATTTCTTTCTTTCTTCCTTTTTAAAATCGCTCAGCTGAAATGCCCAATTAGTGATATCTAAAGTTGGGCAAAGAAATGCCACCCAACTTGTTTTTTTTAACCTTTTACTTAACTAGGCAAGTCAGTTAAGAACAAATTGTTATTTTTAGTGACGGCCTAGTAACAGTGGGTTACTTAACTGTCTGTTCAGGGGCAGAACGACATATTTGTACCTTGTCAGCTCGGGGATATCAACTTGCAACCTTTCGGTTACTAGTCCAACGCTCTAACCACTAGGCTACCTGCCACCTCAACACTCTAACCACTAGGCTACCCTGCCACCTCTATACTCTAACCACTAGGCTACCTGCCGCCTCTACACTCTAACCACTAGGCTACCTGCCGCCTCTACACTCTAACCACTAGGCTACCCTGCCGCCTCTACACTCTAACCACTAGGCTACCCTGCCGCCTCTACACTCTAACCACTAGGCTACCTGCCACCTCTACACTCTAACCACTAGGCTACCTGCCACCTCTACACTCTAACCACTAGGCTACCTGCCACCTCTACACTCTAACCACTAGGCTACCATGCCACCTCTACACTCTAACCACTAGGCTACCATGCCACCTCTACACTCTAACCACTAGGCTACCATGACACCTCTACACTCTAACCACTAGGCTACCTGCCACCTCTACACTCTAACCACTAGGCTACCCTGCCACCTCTATACTCTAACCACTAGGCTACCTGCCGCCTCTATACTCTAACCACTAGGCTACCTGCCGCCTCTACACTCTAACCACTAGGCTACCTGCCGCCTCTACACTCTAACCACTAGGCTACCCTGCCGCCTCTACACTCTAACCACTAGGCTACCCTGCCGCCTCTACACTCTAACCACTAGGCTACCTGCCGCCTCTACACTCTAACCACTAGGCTACCTGCCACCTCTACACTCTAACCACTAGGCTACCCTGCCACCTCTACACTCTAACCACTAGGCTACGCTGCCACCTCTACACTCTAACCACTAGGCTACCCTGCCACCTCTACACTCTAACCACTAGACTACCCTGCCACCTCTACACTCTAACCACTAGGCTACCCTCTAACCACTAGGCTACCCTCTAATCACTAGGCATCCCACCATCTCTACACTCTAACCACTAGGCTACCCTGACACCTCTACACTCTAACCACTAGGCTACGCTGCCACCTCTACACTCTAACCACTAGGCTACCCTGCCACCTCTACACTCTAACCACTAGGCTACCCTGCCACCTCTATACTCTAACCACTAGGCTACCTGCCGCCTCTACACTCTAACCACTAGGCTACCTGCCGCCTCTACACTCTAACCACTAGGCTACCCTGCCGCCTCTACACTCTAACCACTAGGCTACCCTGCCGCCTCTACACTCTAACCACTAGGCTACCTGCCACCTCTACACTCTAACCACTAGGCTACCCTGTCACCTCTACACTCTAACCACTAGGCTACCCTGACACCTCTACACTCTAACCACTAGGCTACCTGCCACCTCTACACTCTAACCACTAGGCTACCCTGCCACCTCTATACTCTAACCACTAGGCTACCTGCCGCCTCTATACTCTAACCACTAGGCTACCTGCCGCCTCTACACTCTAACCACTAGGCTACCTGCCGCCTCTACACTCTAACCACTAGGCTACCCTGCCGCCTCTACACTCTAACCACTAGGCTACCCTGCCGCCTCTACACTCTAACCACTAGGCTACCTGCCGCCTCTACACTCTAACCACTAGGCTACCTGCCACCTCTACACTCTAACCACTAGGCTACCCTGCCACCTCTACACTCTAACCACTAGGCTACGCTGCCACCTCTACACTCTAACCACTAGGCTACCCTGCCACCTCTACACTCTAACCACTAGGCTACCCTGCCACCTCTACACTCTAACCACTAGACTACCCTGCCACCTCTACACTCTAACCACTAGGCTACCCTCTAACCACTAGGCTACCCTCTAATCACTAGACATCCCACCATCTCTACACTCTAACCACTAGGCTACCCTGACACCTCTACACTCTAACCACTAGGCTACGCTGCCACCTCTACACTCTAACCACTAGGCTACCCTGCCACCTCTACACTCTAACCACTAGGCTACCCTGCCACCTCTATACTCTAACCACTAGGCTACCTGCCGCCTCTACACTCTAACCACTAGGCTACCTGCCGCCTCTACACTCTAACCACTAGGCTACCCTGCCGCCTCTACACTCTAACCACTAGGCTACCCTGCCGCCTCTACACTCTAACCACTAGGCTACCTGCCGCCTCTACACTCTAACCACTAGGCTACCTGCCACCTCTACACTCTAACCACTAGGCTACCCTGCCACCTCTACACTCTAACCACTAGGCTACGCTGCCACCTCTACACTCTAACCACTAGGCTACCCTGCCACCTCTACACTCTAACCACTAGGCTACCCTGCCACCTCTACACTCTAACCACTAGGCTACCCTGCCACCTCTACACTCTAACCACTAGACTACCCTGCCACCTCTACACTCTAACCACTAGGCTACCCTCTAACCACTAGGCTACCCTCTAATCACTAGGCATCCCACCATCTCTACACTCTAACCACTAGGCTACCCTGACACCTCTACACTCTAACCACTAGGCTACGCTGCCACCTCTACACTCTAACCACTAGGCTACCCTGCCACCTCTACACTCTAACCACTAGGCTACCCTGCCACCTCTACACTCTAACCACTAGGCTACCCTACCACCTCTACACTCTAACCACTAGGCTACCCTGCCACCTCGACACTCTAACCACTAGGCTACCCTGCCACCTCTACACTCTAACCACTAGGCTACCCTGCCACCTCTACACTCTAACCACTAGGCTACCCTGCCACCTCTACACTCTAACCACTAGGCTACCTGCCGCCTCTACACTCTAACCACTAGGCTACCTGCCTCTACACTCTAACCACTAGGCTACCCTGCCGCCTCTACACTCTAACCACTACAATTGACGCAGGGCAGAATATAATTTTGTTGGGGGGGGGGGGCGACACTCGTCTGTGGAGACTGACATACAGGGGGACCAATAATTTTTTTTGGGGGGGGGGGATTTTCAAGCGGGATGCACTAAAGTTGTCACCAATGATGAGGGTGGGTCTGATCTGAACGCCACCAATGATGATGAGGGTGGGTGGGCGGGTCTGATCTGAATGCCACCAATGATGAGGGTGGGTGGGAGGGTCTGATCTGAATGCCCAGGTAAGTAAAGTCGTGACATTCAAGAGACCGGCAATGATGGTAAATTGACTATTTTTGTCTGTGGCGTTTTAATGGCATTGCGATAGACTTAGACCAATTCATCTTGTAGTTCGTAAAATAACCAAATTCTTCGAAGACGCCAAGGACTTTGAACGGAGTTGGCAATGTCAGATGGGTACATCAAAATGTAATCGGTGTAAAGGGAGATATGAGTCGTTTCTTTGATTTAATATAGGCCATAGAGTACCAGTCAAAAGTTTGGACACACCTACTCATTCAATGGGTTTTGTGTACTTTTACAATTTTCTACATTGTAGAATAATAGTGAAGACGTCAAAACTTTGAAATAACACATATGGAATCATGTAGTAACCAAAAAAGTGTTAAACAAATAAATATATTTTAGATTCTTCAAAGCAGCCACCTTTAACTTGATGACAGCTTTGCACACTCTTGGCATTCTCTCAACCAGCTTCACCTGGAATGCTTTTCCAGCAGTCTTGAAGGAGTTGCCACATATGCTGAGCACTTGTTGGCTGCTTTTCCTTCACTCGGCTGTCCGACCCATCCCAAACCATCTCAATTGGATTGAGGTCGGGTGACTGACTTGTCTAGTTATTAAATAAAAGGCCAGGTCATGAACCTTCACATGCAGCTTGAAATCCCAATTCAAAATTGATAAAGGCCCGCGGCTGGAACGTTCCCAGGGGGCCCGCAGCCGGAACGTTCCCTAGAAGGGTAATAAGGGCTGTTTTCTGATCTCCGTGAAAAGTTTCCACCTCAAGCGAATAATTAATTGAAAATGGCTTTTTTTTTACGATTTGCATCCCTTTCTCAGCTGAAAACTCTCGACGAGAGCAGGGCTGCTCTGGAGAAGCTGAGATCAGACCTGGAGAAACACCATCAGGAGAATGTCACCAAGCTCAGAGCCCTGTGGTCTCAAGAGAAGGACAAGGAGCTCAGACAAGAGCTCCAAACCCAGCTGACCAAGGCCAAGGCAACATGGACTGAGGAGAAGGAGGAGGTAGTAGTTGTCTTGTGTTCCATCTGTAGCTCGGTCTTTACTTTATGAATGGATCGGTTCTGCCACCCCATGGACAAAAAAAAATCTAATCAAAGTTTATTTGTCATATTCACCGGATACAGCCAATGACAGTAGAGTGTGAAGATGGGCAGAAACTGCTTCTCCAATATAAATCCCCAATCACCTTTTCTAGGCGACGTTAGCTTTCTGCGTGTGCAGAAACACGTCATCTGGTCTAGCGGTCGTGTCGCGAAAACGTATCAGTTTGTCACTTTCACGAGTGACAAACTGGTTCAGCTACTTAGACATTGGTTCCAATCTATAGGGCGTGCCTTTAATCTATAGGGCATGCCTTTAATCTATAGGGCGTGCCTTTAATCTGTAGGGCGTGCCTTTAATCTGTAGGGCGTGCCTTTAATCTATAGGGCGTGCCTTTAATCTATAGGGCGTGCCTTTAATCTATAGGGCATGCCTTTAATCTATAGGGCATGCCTTTAATCTATAGGGCGTGCCTTTAATCTATAGGGCGTGCCTTTAATCTATAGGGCATGCCTTTAATCTATAGGGCGTGCCTTTAATCTATAGGGCATGCCTTTAATCTATAGGGCGTGCCTTTAATCTATAGGGCGTGCCTTTAATCTATAGGGCGTGCCTTTAATCTATAGGGCGTGCCTTTAATCTATAGGGCGTGCCTTTAATCTATAGGGCGTGCCTTTAATCTATAGGGCATGCCTTTAATCTGGATACACGTGTTCTGTGGTTGTGTGGCTGGGTTGGATGTACTACCAAATTCTCTAAAATGACATTGGAGGCGGCTTATGGTAGAGAAATTACCATTCAATCATCTGGCAAACGCTCTGGCGGACATTCCTGCAGTCAGCAGGTCAATTGCCCACTCCCTCAACTTGAGACGTTGTGTGTCAAAACGGCACATTTTAGAGTGGCCTTTTATTGTCCCCAGCACAAGGTACACCTGTGTAATGATCATGCTGTTTAATCAGTTTCTTGATATTCCACACATGTCAGGTGGATGGATTATCTTGACAAAGGAGAAATGTTCACTAACAGGGATGTAAACAAATTTGTGCACAACATTTCAGAGAAATTAGCTTTTTGTGCGTATGGAACATTTCTGGGATCTTTTATTTCAGGTCATGAAACATGGGACCAACACCTTAATTGTTGTTTATATTTTCGTGTATATATACACACACACACACACTGCTACAGTGCTTTCGGAAAGTATTCAGACCCCTTGACTTTTTCCACATTTTGTTACGTTACAGCTTTATTCTAAATTGGATAAAATAAAAATAATTTGTTAATGTACACATAATACCCGGTGACCAAGCGAAAACAGGCTTTTAGACATTTTTGCAAATGTATTAAAAATATAAAACATATACCTTTTTACATAAGTATTCAGACCCTTTGCTTTGAGACTTGAAATTGAGTTCAGGTCCATCCTGTTTCCATTGATCATCCTTGATGTTTCTACAACTTGATTGGAGTCCACCTGTGGTAAATTCAATTGATTGGACATGATTTGGAAAGGCACACACCTGTCCATATAAGGTCCCACAGTTGACAATGCATGTCAGAGCAAAAACCAAGCCATGATGTCAAAGGAGTTATCCATAGAGCTCCGAGACAGGATTGTGTCGAGGCACAGATCTGAGGAAGGGAGCCAAAAAAAATCTGCAGTATTGAAGGTCCCCAAGAACACAGTGGCCTCCATCATTCTTAAATGGAAGAAGTTTGGAACCACCAAGACTCTTCCTAGATCTGGCCGCTCGGCCAAACTGAGCAATCGGGGGAGAAGGGCCTTGGTCAGGGAGGTGACCAAGAACCCGATGGTCACTCTGACAGAGCTCTAGAGTTCCTCTGTGAAGATGGGAGAACCTTCCAGAATGACAACCATCTCTGCAGCACTCCACCAATCAGGTCTTTATGGTGGCCAGACTGAAGCCACTCCTCAGTAAAAGGCACATGACAGCCCCCATGGAGTTTGCCAAAAGGCACCTAGAGACTCTCAGACCATGAGAAACAAGATGCTCTGGTCTGATGAAACCAAGAGTGAACTCTTTGGCCTGAATGCCGAGCATAATGTCTGGAGGAAACCTGGCACCATCCCTACAGTGAAGCATGGTGGTGGCAGCATCATGCTGTCGGGATGTTTTTCAGCGGCAGGGACTGGGAGACTAGTCATATCAAATTTTATTGGTCACATACACATGGTTAGCAGATGTTATTGCAAGTGTAGCGAAATGCTTATAGTCAGGATCGAGGCAAAGATGAACGGAGCGAAGTACAGAGATCTTTAATGAAAACCTGCTCCAGAGCGCTCAGGACCTCATACTGGGGCGGAGTTTACCCTTCCAACAGGACAATGACCCTAAAAACAAAGCAGGAGTGGCTTTGGAATAAGTCTCTGAATGTCCTAGAGTGGCCCTGCCAGAGCCCGGACTTGAACCCAATCTAACATCTCTGGAGAGACCTGAAAATAGCTGTGCAGCGACGCTCCCCATCCAATATGACAGAGCTTGAGAGGATCTGCTGAGAAGAATGAGAGAAACTCCCCAAATACAGGTGTGCCAAGCTTGTCGTGTCCTAACCAAGAAGACTCAAGGCTGTAATCGCTGCCAAAGGTGCTTCAACAAAGTACTGAATAAAGGGTCTGTTTATTAGTTACTTATGTAAATGGAATATTTCCGTTTTATTTGTAATATGAGTGAAAATGTCTAAATCTGTTTTTGCTTGTGAGGTATTGTGTGTAAATTAACAGGGGGAAACATTTTAATCAGTATTAGAATAAGGCTGTAACCTATAAAAATGTGGAAAAGGTCAAGGGGTCTGAATACTTTCCCGAAGGTACTGTATGTCAATATTTTTCTAATCGAGCATGAAAGATTTATTAAAATATATATATACAGAATGTACTATGAAATATAGTATGTCAGATTTAATGGGGGACTAGAGGTGATAATCGGGGTTATGTTTTATTGGACGTGTTCCTGCATTTGATCTCCCCCTCCTAAACCAAAAACCAATACGTTATGCTACTTTTCTTGCTGATCTATTATTTAGTACGGTTACATGCACACGATAATACCATTTATTGTGAATAGTCAGATTTAATATAAATAGTTTGATTTGAAATATTGACAATGCATTGCAAGAAAAAAGATTTTTAACCTAATAATCCTGTTTTACATGGGCGGCAGGGTAGCCTAGTGGTTAGAGTGTAGAGGCGGCAGGGTAGCCTAGTGGTTAGAGTGTAGGGGCGGCAGGGTAGCCTAGTGGTTAGAGCGTAGAGGCGGCAGGGTAGCCTAGTGGTTAGAGTGTAGAGGCGGCAGGGTAGCCTAGTGGTTAGAGTGTAGAGGCGGCAGGGTAGCCTAGTGGTTAGAGTGTAGAGGCGGCAGGGTAGCCTAGTGGTTAGAGTGTAGAGGCGGCAGGGTAGCCTAGTGGTTAGAGCGTTGGACTAGTAACCGGAAGGTTGCTAGTTCAAATCCCCCGGTTTTTTTCCCCCCGAACCCACTTCACTCGCCCGTGAGCGGGGAGGCTTGCGCTGCTGATGTGAACACCATGCGGTAGATGAAATAACCCCCTCCCAACACCTACGAAGCTGTTTTACATGTCCTAATCATTTGAAAGATTACTCAGAAAACCAGGTCTTTTTAATCCGTGTGTGTTTACGTCCGATTATGACCGTTCGCAGATAAGCAGAGTAACCTGTTTACACGACTAAATGGCAAATGCTCTGCCTTAATTGGTTTATATGGAATTATTCGTGTCTCCTCCCCCCCCCCCCCCCCCCTGTGAAGATGGACAGGTCCTGGACTCAGAGGCTGGAGGCAGCCGTAGCAGACGCCAGAGGACCGAGACCCACAGATACCCAGGAGTCTCAGACGGACCTAATTGAGGAGGGGAAGGCCTGTCGGACACCTAGCCCTGAGAGGACCGAGGCTGCTCCAGGCTGCACTATGGAGGAGCTGGACACCAGGTATTTTACACATTCTGTTGAAATGATTGTGATTATTGTAGGATTTATTTTCTTCATGACAATCTATGGTTGTAAATTGTGTACAAATCAGTTTGATTGATTGACTTGCTTGACTCAAGCCCTTGGCTCCAATGAGAAGCATAGGATGTATATGACTGTGAACAACCAATAACAACTACTACTACTACTACTACTACTACTACTACTACTACTACTACTACTACCACTACTAATACCACTACCACTACTACTACTACCACTACTACTACTACCACTACCACCACTACTACTACTGCTACCACAGGCTCCGGGAACAGAGGCTCCAGCTGCAGCGAGAGGCAGACACGGCACGACGCAGAGCAGTGGAGGATGCTGGGAAACGAATCCAGAAAGAACTACAGGAGAAACACTTGGAGGACATGTCCAAACAGGTCAGGGGGAGGGACCCTTCAACACTTCTATCTGAGTTCTATGTTTTCATCTTTTAGTTATACGGGTGATCACATCGCCATGTTTTTTGCATGCGAGACCTATCCACTTGTGAGGTGTGTTCATGGGAAATCAAATGCCTGTGCCGTGGCTTTTCTGGGTCAGTGGTGTTGATGGTGCTTCTTGAGTGATCCCTGGTTGGAGCCTGGGACAGGGAGGGAGGGATCTACTCTGTAACATTGGAGCCCAGGTCGGGACAGAGGGGAGGGATCTACTCTGTAACATTGGAGCCCAGGTCGGGACAGGGAGGGAGGGATCTACTCTGTAACATTGGGGCCCAGGTCGGGACAGGGAGGGAGGGATCTACTCTGTAACATTGGAGCCCAGAACGGGACCTACTCTGTAACATTGGAGCCCAGGTCGGGACCTACTCTGTAACATTGGAGCCCAGGTCGGGACAGAGGGGAGGGATCTACTCTGTAACATTGGAGCCCAGGTCGGGACAGAGGGGAGGGACATTGGCCCTAACTGACTATAACAGAGTTGGCTCCATATTAATCGAGCGTCTCAGGGAAGTAGCGCTGCAGCGTAATCATTAGTCCAAGACCTTTTGCTTTGGAAACCGTTAACTCCAAACTGAAAAACAAGTTTCTATCGGACACATTCAGGTACGCTATAGATACAAAATGACGTGGACACCCCTTCAAATTAATGGATTTGGCTATTTCAGCCACACCCGTTGATGACAGATGTGTAAAATCAAGCGCACAGCCATGCAATCACCATAGACAAACATTGGCAGTAGAATGGCCTCACTGAAGAGCTCAGTGACTTTCAACGTGGCACCGTCGTAGGATGTCAGTTTTGTTAAATATCTGCCCTGGTAGAGCTGTCCCGGTCAACTGTAAGTGCTGCTATTGTGAAGTGGAAACGTCTAGGAGCAACAACGGCTCAGCCGTGAAGTGGTAGGCCACACAAGCTCACAGAACCAGATCTCTGAGTGCTGAAGCACGCAGCGCGTAAAAAATGATCTGTCCTCGGTTACAACACACACTACTGAGTTCTAAACTGCCTCTGGAAGCAACGTCAATACAAGAACTGTTCGTCACCATTGGACTCTGGACCAGAGGAAACGCGTCCTCTGGAGTGATGAATCACCCATCTGGCAGTCCGACGGGCAAGTCTGTGTTTGGTGGAAGCCCATAGTGCGCTACTTTCCTGAATGCGTAGTGCCAACTGAAAAGTTTGTTGGAGGAGGAATAATGGTCTGGGAGGACAGCTAGCTTCCGTCCTCCTCTGGGTACATTGACTTCAATACAAAACCTAGGAGGCTCATGGTTCTCACCCCCTTCCATAGACTTACACAGTAAAAACATTCAGAAAGTATTCAGACCCCTTGACTTTTTTCCTCATTTTGTTACGTTACAGCCTTATTCTAAAATGAAGAATGATGAGTTGACTTATAGCTCCTAATAAATTTAAACCCGGTGTTGGCAACATTACTTCTGATCCAGAAGGTGGCAATGTAATCCCTCCCAATATGACTTGACTGACCAGTTAGTTAACTGACTACTTTTTAGCTCCTAATGATTTTAAGCAAGAGTGTTGGGGGCAGTTTTTCATGGTTGGGGCCCTTCAGTTCCAGTGAAGAGGAATGTTAATGTTACAGCATACGGGGACATTCTAGACGATTCTGTGCCTCCAACTTTGTGGCAACAGTTTGGGGAAGGCCCTTTCCTGTTTCAGCATGACAATGGCCTCGTGCACAAAGTGAGGTCCATACAGAAATGGTTCGTCGATCGATGTGGAAGAACTTGACTGGCCTGCACAGAGCCCTGACTTCAACCCCATCGAACACCTTTGGGATGAATTGGAACGCCGACTGCGAGCCAGGCCTAGTCGTCCAAAATCAGTGCCCGACCTCACTAATGTTCATGTGGCTGAATGGAAGCAAGTCCCACATCTAGTGGAAAGCCTTCCCAGAAGAGTGGAGGCTGTTATAACAGCAAAGGCGGGACCAACTCCATATTAACGCCCACGATTTTGGAATGAGATGTTCGACGAGCAGGTGTCCACATACACTACATGAACAAAAGTATGTCCCTCCCTGTTTGCTTCGTTTTTGGTTCCTAGTGAATACACACCCCCTGATCTTGGATCAGATCCCTCCTGTCCATGTCGTCTTATTCATTCTCATCTAAAAGGCAAAACTGATCCTAAAATCAGCACTCCTCTACTCTTAAGACGCTTCGTGAATGTCTCTCTGATTTGTCCCCTACAGGTTGAAGGAGCGATAAGCAGAGCCTACAGCCGCTGGCTCCAGGATCTCCCCACTCTGCCGGAGTATAAGGCAGCGCTCCAGAGAGAACGAGAGAAGTGGGAGAAAGAACAGGAGAAACATGTTCAACAACGGGTACAACTGACCGTCACTGTTTCACTGTGTTTTTCTGTGTTTCTTGTCTGAATCAGTTTGAATGTTGCTTATATTGGAGAGACTATTCATCTTTTATCGCTAAGTTATACAGTATTTAACATCATCCCTGGATAAAATACATATCATCTTTGTCGCTAAGTTATACAGTATTTAACATCACCCCTGGATAAAATACATATCATCTTTTATCGCTAAGTTATACAGTATTTAACATCACCCCTGGATAAAATACATATCATATTTGTCGCTAAGTTATACAGTATTTAACATCATCCCTGGATAAAATACATATCATCTTTGTCGCTAAGTTATACAGTATTTAACATCACCCCTGGATAAAATACATATCATCTTTGTCGCTAAGTTATACAGTATTTAACATCATCCCTGGATAAAATACATATCATCTTTTGTCGCTAAGTTATACAGTATTTAACATCACCCCTGGATAAAATACATATCATCTTTGTCGCTAAGTTATACAGTATTTAACATCATCCCTGGATAAAATACATATCATCTTTGTCGCTAAGTTATACAGTATTTAACATCTAAACAATGAATGAATTGAAAGATTAGCGGTGAAATGGTCCTTTTAACTAACTTAATCCCAGTAGTCAGATGGTAACATCTGCTTCACTCCAAAGCATCTTGTAGTTCTAGTTTCTCTCTGATTGTATCAGGTGTCCCTAGCCCTGAGGGAAGCAGAGGAGAGGCTGAGGAGTTCGGAAGAGGACGAGCAGGGAGGAGCAGGAGGAGACCAGAGGGTTGAGGAGCTCCAAGAGGAGGTGCGGCGTTGGAGGCAGCTGGAGGAGGACCTGAAGACCGAGGTGGAGGAGGTGGCACATCTGCAGAGCCAGGTGGATGATCTGCAAAGTCAGCTTGACCATGAGAGGGAGGAGAAGGCTGCCCTGCTGAAAGCCGAGCTACTTGCAGCCAGAGCCTCCTGGAACAGAGAGAAACAGCAGGAGATCTCCTCCCTGCAGGCCTTCCAGGAGGAGAAGCTGAAACAGGCGCAGAAGGATGTGCGGGAGGCGGCGAATGGGGAGGCGGAGCGCCAGAAGAAAGAGCTCCTTTTGCAGACGGAGGCTGAGCTGCAACAGGCTCTGAGGGACCGAGAGGAGGACTGGAAGAGGCAGGAGGATAGGAGGGGCAAGGAGGAGAGGAGGCAGGGAAGAGCGGAGGAACGTGAGGAGGTGCTCCGGGAGCTTAAAGCTGGGCTGAAGGAGGTGCAGTCTGTGCTCCTCAGAGGAGGAGCCTACAAAGAGAAGGAGAACGGAGGAGAGGTGGAGGGGAGGGGGAGAGCCAGCGGGAACGTCAGAGAACTCCTCATGTCTACCTGTAAAGACCTCCTCTTTAAAGCTGTTGCCCAGGCCAAGAAGGAGTTGAAGAAGGTGGCTGTCTCTCTCTTTCTCCTTCTCTTTTCCCTTCGCTCTCTCTCTCACATTCTACCGACAGTGTGATAACTAGTATCATTAGACTTTAGAGCCGTGACATGGAAGCAGGGGTTCTGTATTGTGTAAGACATCGATAGTTTAATCTCGAGGTGACTCTCTGACCCGGGTCTGACTAATACTAATTCCATGTTGTTCTACAGATCAGTGAGGAGAGGCTTGGCCGGGTGCTGAAGGAAACTCAGGAGCGTCATGAGAAAGAACTCAAACAGATTCATAGTATGTTTCTTCTCAAGTCTTCTCTATTCACCGATGTACTGTGAATGGAATGTGGCAGACACTGTTATCCACAGAAACACACTGTTATCCACAGAAACACACTGTTATCCACAGAAACCCACTGTTATCCACAGAAACACACTGAAACCCACTGTTATCCATAGAAACCCACTGTTATCCACAGAAACCCACTGTAACCCACTGTTATCCACAGAAACCCACTGTAGCCCACTGTTATCCACAGAAACCCACTGTTATCCACAGAAACCCACTGTTATCCACAGAAATATCCACAGAAACCCACTGTTATCCACAGAAACCCACTGTTATCCACAGAAACCCACTGTTATCCACAGAAACCCACAGAAACCCACTGTTATCCACAGAAACCCACTGTTATCCACAGAAACCCACTGTTATCCACAGAAACCCACTGTAACCCACTGTTATCCACAGAAACCCACTGTTATCCACAGAAACCCACTGTAACCCACTGTTATCCTCAGAAACCCACTGTTATCCACAGAAACCCACAGAAACCCACTGTTATCCTCAGAAACCCACTGTTATCCTCAGAAACCCACTGTTATCCTCAGAAACCCACTGTTATCCTCAGAAACCCACTGTAACCCACTGTTATCCACAGAAACCCACTGTTATCCTCTGAAACCCACAGAAACCCACTGTTATCCACAGAAACCTACAGTACAGTGTGTATATGATTCCATGTGGAATTGAACTCCAAATTTGAGTGAGAGAGAAAAAACATTTAAAAGTCAGATTTTAATATGTTGTTCTTCCACTTATTCAGGCTCCACTGCTCAGAAGACGGAAGAGGGTGGTTGTGGGAAGCGGTGTGCTGAGACCGTGTCCGAGCTGCAGAAGAGGAGTCGGGACCTCCAGAGGCATCTCGAGAAGGCCTGCAGACAGCTACAGATGACCGTCAAAGACCACAAGGCCTCAATGCAGTGCCTCAAAGGTAACAAACTCCCCGTTGAATCCCAAATCAACCCTTGGCCCCTATTCCTTAGGCCAGTGGTTCTTCATCCTGGACTTGGGGAATTAAAGGGGGTGTAAATTTTTTGTTTTTTGCCCTAGCGCTACACAGCTGATTCAAATGATCAACTTATTATCAACTTTTGATTATTTGAATCAGCTCTGTAGGGCTATGGGTAAAAACCGAAAGGTGTACCCCTAGAGGGCCCCAGGACCAAGTTTGGGAAACGCTGCCTTGGGTATTTAGGAGGCGTCTACAGATCTAACAGGACTCGATAGGTGTACACTATTTGGAAAATCTTTCACCTAGCCTGTCAAAAGAGAAAAGGAGAAATATGACCATATTGCTTACGTCATTCAGATCTGAAAGAATTGGTTAGACGTGCCCAGGTTGTAGGAGCCAGGGTTGTAAAAACTACCAGAATGGCCATGACGGTCATTCTGAACTTTTTGGATATTTCCATTGATATTCCATAATAAATTGGCTAAATTAATGCATTTATTATGTTAAAATAGATCCTAAGAAATCTCTGGAAACCAAATGTGTATTATAATCAGTCAGAAAATGTATTGATTTGATCCAGAAGCACATAGACTGTAACTATTAAAATAAGACGGTAGTGTATTTTTCGGGCTGTAAGACAACAGATGCTCTTACTAAACTATATTGAAATTAATAATAATAGTTGTGGTCTAACGACAACATTTAAATTGACACTAGTGTGATGGGAGACAAT